>NW_024081898.1:30610-53520 GCF_003009895.1 Hyaena hyaena | reverse complement strand
GATGCTCAGCATCCCTCCTCATCAGGGAAATACAAATCAAAACCACACTGAGATACCACCTCCTGCCAGTCAGAGTGGCTAAAATGAACAAATTAGGAGACTCTAGAGGCTGGCGAGGATGTGGAGAAACGGGCACCCTCCTACACTATTGGTGAAAATGTAAACAGGTGCAGCCCCTCTGGAAAACAGTGTGGAGGTTCCTCAAAATATTAACAATAGAACTCCCCTGTGACCAAGCAATAGCACTGCTAGGAATGTACCCAAGGGATCCAGGAGTGATGACGCATAGGGGCACATGGACCCCAATGTTCATAGCAGCATTCTCAACAATAGCCACAACATGGAAAGAGCCTAAATGTCCATCCACTGACGAATGGATCAAGAAGATGTGGTTTATCTATAGGATGGAATACTACATGGCAATGAGAATGAAATCTGGCCATCTGTAGCAACATGGATGGAACTCGAGGGTGTTATGCTGAGCGAAATAAGTCAGGCAGAGAAGGACAAATATCATATGTTTGCATGTGTGGGAGGATTAGGAGGAACTTAACGGAGGACCGTGGGGGAGAAGAAGGGGAAAAATAGTGGGGGAGAGGGAGGGAGGCAAACCATGAGAGACTCTTGAATGCCGAGAACAAACTGAGGGCTGATGGGGGTGGGGGGAGGGGAAGGGGAGTGATGGGCATGGAGGAGGGCACTTGTGGGGATGAGCACTGGGTGTTATGTGGAAACCAACTTGACAATAAACTATTAAAAAAATTGTGCCCTGATAAGGACCTCCACCTCATCAGGTTATATATTGTGTGGTTGTTTAGGTTGAACCAAGTGATCAAAAGTTGACTCAAAGTTACAACAGTCAAGATATACAGGCTTGTTCTTTAAATAGTCCTTTGGAAAATGTTTAATTGTAATACAAAACAACTAAGGAGCTTATAAATATGTAGATTTGTTTTTAGATGAGCAGGCAACAGGACCCATGCTCTTATACTGGACTGGAATACCCAATTATTACCAATTTATGCCAGATGGAGATCCTGCATGTTAAATAACATTCTCTTCATTATTATACTTTGCAGTATGTGAGATTATAAGACTAGCTAATTCAATGAATGCCATCAACAGATTGTACAATGGGTCATTTTCACTGTGGGGTGTAAGAATTACTAAGAAAGTTGACAGGCACAGCATCTTACCAGACAATCTAGTAAATTTGATTAGTGATACTTGAAAGTCAAATGTATTAAAAAAACCAGTGCTTTCTATACATACAGTGACCTGGGAAATCTTAGGCCATTCCCTAAGAAAACATGCTGAAGATAGCCAGCTTAAAACAAACAGACAAACAAACTATAAATGCTCTGATGCTCTGCAATCAAAGAGACAATCTAGGTATTTAAATTAAAACAAACTTGTCATTAAAGATGACTTTTTCAACTTAAATTCAAGTTAGACAAGTTAGTCTTTTTTTTATTTTTTTAATGTTTTATTTATTTCTGAGAGAAAGAGAGAGAGGCAGAGAGAGAGAGAGAGAAAGAGAGAGAGAGATACAGAATCTGAAGACAGGCTCCAGGCTCTGAGCTAGCTGTCACCACAGAGCCTGATGTGGAGCTCAAACCCACAAACTGTGATATCATGACCTGACTGAAGTGGACGCTTAACCAACTGAGGCACCCAGGTGCCCCATGTTAGTTCGGTCTTCAGGAGTAGAAGCCAGTGATTCATTTCTTACTTTTTCCACCCAGTGCTCAGCCTTAATGCCCATCACCCATTTATCGCACCCCCCTCCCATTCCCTCCAGCAATACTCAATTTGTTCTCCATATTTAAGAATCTCTTACGGTTTACCTCCCTGTTGAGAGTGGCATTTTTAACCAAAAGCCAGACAATGCTTTGAGCAAGTACATGGATCCACTGCTTAACTGATGTCAGGAGTACAGGCAGAGTTTTTGTCTGCCCTTCTATATGGGCCCCACAGATGCAGGGAATGTCATTGCCCATTCAAACAAACCTCCCCATTGGGTCAAGATGCAGAGGGAGGCTGTAAATCCTTTGTCTATTAGCCATTACCCAATCTTCTCTGAACCTCCCACATTGCATTGCCAAGCCTTAGCTAAACAAACAGCCATCAAAATCAATTAGAGACAAGTTTGCCAGAAGCTGTCAAGATTACTGGTTATAATTAACCAATTTGCTTACACAGTTAGGCTGTAGGATGTTTGATGAGAGTCTAGGAGAGAGAAGATGTTCTCTCCCTAGTTAAAATTTCATTGCTTCAAGCTCTAGATCAGTCTTTTAAGGATATACAAAGCATGCCCCAAGTAGTTTTTTAAATTTCTAGTAACCACTTTAAATATTTAAAAGAAGTCAACTTTTTTCAGCCACATAGGTTTTAACATGAATATATATAAAATGTATTTTTTTCCTACCAAGTCTTCAAAAGTCAATGGATATTTTTTACTTAAAGCACATGTGAATGCACACTAACCACATTGAGGAACACTTGAGTGGCTCAATTGGTTAAGAGTTGGCCTTTGGCTCAGATCATGATATCACTGTTCATAAGTTCGAGGCCCATGACAGGCTTTCTGCTGTCTGTGTGGAGCTCACTTCAGATCCTCTGTCTCTCTCTGATCCTCCCCAACTCACTCTCTCAAAAACATAAACTTAAAAAAAGATAACTACATTCCAAGGCAACATATGGCTAATGGCTATTGTTTTGGATGGCACAAGTATTTATAGTCCTCTACATCAGAGTGTCCTTGTTTATTTTCTTATCATTCCTCAAAAACAGAGTAGTGGGTAGAGAAAAGGTTGTAAAGAAATAGCTACGGAATAAACTAAATAAAAGGAAATGTGTGAGTATCTACTGAGTCAAAGTTTTTTGCTGAGATAATGAAAACAAGAAAGTTTCTATTGGGGCATCTATGTGGCTTAATCAGATAAGTGTCTGACTCTTGATTTCAGCTCATGTCATGATCTCATATTCTAGACTTCCACACTCAGCTACCTGTTGACAGTGCAGAGACCACTTGGGATTCTATCTCTCTCCTCTCATGCATGCATACACTCGCTATCCCTCTCTCTCTCTTTCTCTCTCTCTCTCATAAAATAAATAAACTTTAAAAAAAGTTTCTATTCAATTCCAGATGTTCCCCCAAATCCATAGTGCCAAAAGTACATTTAGACAATTGATTGTAACATTTACTTTTAATCAGCAATAACAATAAAATGCTGCTCTGTAATTTAACTTGTTAATTTAATTAACATAGAAACCACAGTTGTGGTTTTAGAACCAATCTAATTTTGAATCCTGAATTATATGGATTATAGGTCAATACAGATCTAATTGTAAATGATACATTTTTCTTCTGCTTTTTTATGATCCAAAATTCTACTTTAATTTCTTTTAATTATCAAAAATCTCTCTCTTCACAGTTTCTGTCACTTTGTAACTTTGCCTTAGTTTTCATTTTTTAAAATTCTTATTAACAGGTCTCAAGAATTGTTAAAATATTCTTATTTCTTTTTGGCTCTTCTGTATCTTAGAATAAAAAATACTTGATTTGCTTCCTGATGTACATATTCAGGATTCATAGATTTGAAATACCATTTTTTATATTCTAACTATTTTTGGGGATTACTAATTCTTAGTTTCAAACTAAATTCAAATGCAAGGAAAAGGCCAAAAGTGAATGATATCTCTTTTTATTAATCTATAATTAAACTAATCGTTTTGTTTCTAAAGTAGGACTCTACTTTCTTTGGTAGTCTAACCAGGACTTGGCATCTGGGAATGTTTTATGTACAATGTACATATTATTTTTAAAAGCCTAAGTTGGTTTTTGGTTGGTTTTTTTTTTTTTTACTTTTTAAATGTTTTATTTCTGAGAGAGAGACAGCATGAGCAGGTGAGGGTCAGAGAGAGAGGGGGGGACACAGAATCCGAAACAGTCTCCAGGCTCTGAGCTAGCTGTCAGCACAGAGCCCGATACAGGGCTCGAACCCATGAACCATGAGATCATGACCTGAGCTGAAGTCAGACGCTCAACCGACTGAGCCACCCAGGTGCCCCTAAAAGCCTAAGTTCTTAAAACCAGCATCCATATTTTAATATATTCTCAATATAGTTTCCCACTCTTATATTTACAGCATAAAATGATTCATTTCAATTCACTTACCCCCATATAGAACATCCATCAGCTTCCAATATTTGGTACCACGCTTCCCTATCACTGAATGTTCTTCGTTTAGTGTAATTCGTTTCTACTCATCATTCAACTCCTACATCAAACATTTCTTCTTTGGGTAAGTTATATATTTTTTTTCCCAGAGTACTCCAGGTAAGAGTAATGTCCTCTTCCTCTGATCTTCTTGAACACTTATTACAAAAAATGAAATTGTTTTAAGTGGGATTTTTTCAAGACCAAAAAACTCTAAGGAAGGAAAGAATTGTGTGTCTAAATATGCACATGTGGACATGTATTTTTCCTATTAATTCTTATCTATTTCTCAGTTATGTTCAAAAAGAGTACATATTCTGTATAGGGAACATGCTAGGCCATGGGACACAAAAATGTAGAGTATGTCCCTGATCTAAAGTCTAGTGATTCTGTTTTGTAGTTTTGGAAAATAATGACTGTAATAAGTCATGGTCTAACAGCTTCTATTTTAAAACATCATGAATTTTGTTTTCAGAAATTTAGAATGTCTAGGACTTCAAAGAAATTTGTTAAACCAAAATGGAAAAAAATCTCTTAAGAGCCAACATCTAAAGACTGTTAATCTTCATAGTACAAAAAATAGGGCATTATTTCCTTACCAGTCTTAGTTTTATACAGTTAACTATAAATAACCTCACTTCTAATTATATCTCCAGAAATAAGAAGTAAAAATAATGTTCAGCTTGTGATATATTTATCATTGTCTTGTCTTTGTGTCTGATCTTTAAAAAGCCAGTTTTGAAGAAGTCTGTAGAGTAACATTTGCCTTATTTCTTAATTTATATGCTAGTGGTTGAGTATCCTCTATGCTAAACTAGAATCCTAAGCATTTCTGGAACCAGATACCTGAGAAATATACATAGTGCACCTTAAACAATAAACTTTTCAGTTGGGATAATAAGCTGTATTTGCAAATGACTTTAAGAGCAGATGATCTACGAAACTCTGTATTGGACAGTTTGAAAAATTTAAAAGTTCATAGAAGAGATTATATAGGCAGTTTCGAGTGGAGGAAAAGTTTGGAGGACAGAGACAGGTCTACTCTTCTCAGGGAAATTCTTAGATGCAATTAAGAGTTAAGTTGGATGTAAAGGCCCCTTTCTGCCTCTTTAGCATCATGTACTGGTCATCCCTCTATCTCTTTCCTCCTCCTCTGCAAGCTAATCGCTCCAAAATCATGCCATGAAAAGGGGGAAAAAGGCAAAAATAAACTATTCAGACTTCATAAAAATAAAAAGCTTCTGCATAGCAAAGCAAACAACCAGTAAAAATAAGATGTAGCCTACAGAATGGGAGAGGACGGCAAATGATGTATCTGATAAAGGGTTAATATCCAAAATATATGAAGAACTTATCAAACTCAACACCCAAAAAACAATCCAGTTAAAAAAACTGGGCAGAAGACATGAAC
Organism: Hyaena hyaena; assembly: GCF_003009895.1. Lineage (NCBI taxonomy): Eukaryota > Metazoa > Chordata > Mammalia > Carnivora > Hyaenidae > Hyaena > Hyaena hyaena. The sequence goes on along the minus strand of NW_024081898.1, from coordinate 47,887 downwards.
AGTTTTCCAAAGAGGAAATGCAGATGGCTAACAGAAACATGAAAAGGTGGTCAACATCACTCATCATCAGAGAAAAACACATCAAAACTACAATGAGTAGTCCCACACCTGTAAGAAAGGCTAAAATTAACACAGGCAACAACAGGCGTTGGCAAGGATGTGAAGAAAAGAGAACACTCTTACACAGTTGGTGAGAATGGAAACTGGTGCAGCCACTCTGGAACTGGATGGAGGTTCCTCAAAAAGTGAAAAGTTCCTCAAAAAGTTCAAAGTATAAGTATGCTATGATCCAGCAATGGCCCTACTAGGTATTTACCCAAAAGATGTAATAAAAATATAATTTGAAGGGACACCTGCAACCCTATGTTTATAGCAGCATTATCAACAATAGCCAAATTATGCAGAGAGTCCAAATGTCCATCAACTGATGGATAAGTAAGAAATAGTATATAACACATATTATATACACATATATTACACACATGTGCATACATATACATACAATGGAGGATTATTCAATCATCAAAAATAATTAAATCTTGCCATTTACAATGATGTGGATAGAGTTAAAGAGTATTATGCTAAGTTAAGTAAGTCAGAGAAAGACAAATACTGTTTATGATTTCACTATGTGGAATTTAACGAACAAACAAACAAACAAAAAGAACATGGTGGGTAGGGAGAAGCAAAGCAGGAAACAGACTCTTAACACTGGAGAAATAACTCATGGTTACCAGAGGAGCGTCAGGCAGAAGCAATGGGTGAAAAGGGTGATGGGGATTAAGGAGGGAAATTGTGATGAGTAGCAGGTGTTATAAGTGATGAATCACTTAACTACACTCAAAATTAATACTGCACTATATGTTCACTAGTTAGAGTTTAGATAAAAAAAAAATCTTAGAGAACATACAATTGTGTATTGACCTATTTTTGGCTCTGTTCTTGGTGCCATAAAACTGCCAATATACTTCTTATTCAAGGTTCAATTCAAAGTGAGTTTGAGTTTCTAAGTATTTGCCTAGTCCTGTAGCAGGGAATGTCATTAACAGGAGACCTAGCCCTTGACCTCAAAACATTCATTCAGAAACCAATACAGAGGGAATCGTCACACAGCTGTAATAGAGATAGACACACAATTCTGTAACATTGGAATTGAGTTAGATGTAGCTTACTTGAAATTGAAATAGACTGGAAGGTGGTAAAACAAGGGAAGACTTCACACACAAGGTACAATTGCCTTAAGATTTTTATAGTGCGTGTCCCAGCCAGGATATCCTAGTTATGAATGTTAAATGTTATAAAAATAACCTGGAGCCGAGTGTGTAAATGCGTTGCAACCCACCACCATCGACAGGATGAGTCTCAAACCAAAATACTCCCACTTTGGCCCACCAGGGTGTATCCTAATGGGGGGAGAAGGATCACAGGATATAGACCAGAGGAGAGCTAGAGAGCTCAGCTGTCCAGATAAATGGAAAAGTCTTTGTTGCTATCCCTATTTAAAATGTCATACTGTGCAAAATTTTAGCCATGTACCTTCTTTTAAATTCTGACCATGCTGTATTAAAATAGGTAGTGTGGAGTATGCTGTAGAAAGACCTTTAGAGTATCACCATTTGGACAGGATAATGAATCCATACCACTGAAATTTTTCATCTACAGAGCACTTCCCATAGTTTTACTCTATTGATCCTGACAGAAACTCTTGAGGTTAAATATTTCCTTCCGAACTGCGGTTTAAAAATAATGCTTGAGCTTAAATACTTCTTCTCTCTCGAAGCGTAACTGATTGGAAAGTAAGATCATATATCACTGTCACTGATAAGACATTACCTGTGAATCCCAAGTTGTTAATGTAAGATTTTTCTCAATTTGTAACCAATGTAAAAGGGATTTGGCATTTTCTCTGGAGACAGATGCAAAGAATGCAGAAAGAGCAGAAATACCACATTCAGTTGACTGAGGAAAGGGTTATCTTGTTGACTTTTTAAATGAAAATTACCTGTAGATTCTAGATCTAGATCTGGTTAAACAACAGTATGAGCACATCTTCCTTTAGCCATTCACTGTCTTTCTTTAGTAATACACTCCTTTCAATGGCCCAGAACATTTTAGAGGAAAAAATATTTCAACAACTTCTAGTATCTCAACATTAACCTATTCAAAGTGGGGGTTTCAACATCTTAACCAGATGGCACGAACAGTTCAATGTTTAAATCTTGCTAATGCATCCTAATAATAAATGATAGTTTTACATCAAGTGAGAATTTATTAAATTTTATTTTAACCATAAACATGAGCAATCTAAGCAAAAGGAAAAAAATCAAATTTTGTAATGAAATTATATATATAGATGGGTTCCAAATTCTTGTCTAGCATTTCTCCTTCAACACTAGAGGCACCATACTTGTAGCACTTGTTGAGGGATTATCACTCTAGGGACATTTTTCCCCAGTCTAAACCCAGTCTTCCTCCTTGCACTAGGAGCTGGCACGGACATCAGAGCTCCTAACCTTGTCACTAATGCAAGTGGTAGTCAGGGCTGAATTTGTGTGGGCTGGGGGATAAGCATAGTGCTGGCATGAAGAGATGGACACCACCTTCAACTCCAACTCACTACAAAAGCAACACAGAAGCATCAATCTACTGCTGTACAACCAACTACCCCAGCCCTTTGAAGCTATAAATAGTAATTATTATCTATTTCCATTCATTAGGAGTTCAGAAAAGACATAGGAGAGTTTTTAATTGCTGTTCCACAGTGTTGGATCATAAGCAGAAACTCAAATCCAGGCCTGGAAACATCTGGAGGCTTAGTCACATGCCTTCTCACAGATGCTGATGGTCCGGTGGGAGACTAGCTGGGCCTGTCAGCCAGAATATCACCAGAAGTGATCTTTCCATTCCAAGAACAAGCCTTCCAGGGAAAACATACCAGGTAGAAGCCATACTGCCACTTATGGCCAGGCCCCAGAAGCCACACATTACCACTCAGCTACATTCTGTTGGTCACAGGAGGCACAGAAGCCCATCCAGGTGTGGGGGTAGAAAACCTAGACCACACCTTTTGATGCAGGCATGCCAACATCAAATCACCAGTACATACCATATGTATGTTTCACATGCGGGTCTATTTTTCTCGCAATGGCTATATACACACATTCTTCTGAAAGAAAAACTAGAAGAAACAAGACACTGTGCTGATGGTATTCTGATTTTTAAACTTTTTTTTTTCCAAATACCTGGGAAATCAATCTCATTAATTTCAACTTCATTTGACTCTGTTCGGAGCATGCAGTCTAAAATATGCCAGTACCAATATGACACCCAGAAGCTTCTCTGAGGTTGTTTCAAATCATCTGCTCTTGATAACGTTTCTATCAAAATCTCTGGCTTTCCATACTTACTGGCAAAGTTTAGGAGCAAAGTTTGAATTTCTCCTCTAACACAACCCCATGGGCCCTGTCTTATTTGTCCTTCTCCTTCAGGACTCCTACCTCTCTCCCTGCCCCAGCAGAGTCACATTTAGCTGTGGATCAAGGCTTAATGTGACTTGAGCTTGTGACACGCACCAGAAATTCTCATCTTTCCAAAGCACGCTTTCCAGAACAACTCTAGGACACGGTTTCTCAGCATATAATCACTCATAAAAAAAAAAAAAAATTAAGTGAGACGCTGCTGTTAGAAGTGCTGAGATTTTAGGGCTACTTATTACTGGAACATGACAAGTCGTCACCACACACCCTATAAAATGGTCACTTGCTGTGGCTAAAGCAGCCATTCTCTAGATTAGTGAATGTCAAATATGAAACTTCTCTCTGGAGTAGTGTTTATAATAATTGTTGTGGGACCACCATATTAGGGCATCCCAGGCAGATCATCACTTACGTATTTCTCACTAAATACAGTTCTGTGTATTGACACAATTATTAAGGAAGGATCATACTTTTTGTCAGAAACATAATTATACATCTCAGTAACAAGGACTTCACAAATATTACCACTTTTCTCTGAAAATGTGCTGTGATCTAATTTTTAACAACTTAATAGATCTCTAGATATTATAGCCAAGTTAGGTTTTTAAAATGTTTTAATTTTTTAAAAAACTAAGTTTTTTAATAGTGTACTTAAGTGATTCAAAATAGTTTTAACTGCCAGTTCAACCAAAATAGATCCTGTAAGGACCTTATCTACACAATGCAGGCAAAATTAAACTAGACTTCTAAGTTTACTTTATCTTCTCTGGTTACTAATAACTGAGTGAAGTATATGAAAATCACAGCCATTATATTTGATATTGTGTATTTATCACTTTAACATTTCAATTTATCATATATGCTATGTATAAAATGCATTAATCACCTAGTTATGAAATATCAAATAATGGTAATGACACCAAATTTCTCACTGGATTCATTAATCAGTTTTTAAACTATAATTTACCTTCTGTGTTTATCAAATCTGTTACCTCCTTTTGATAATGTGTAAAGAGGCTTCTCACAGAGGTAACAGAAAGAATGAGAAAGTCATAACTCTTTAATTCAAGGGTGCAGGCCATGCAAAGTGTAGCATATGGGATTAGACAACATTGGGAATGTGGCCAAAGTATTCCTGTATCTTCATGTGACTTTACTGACTACATCACACTATGATGTGGCACAAAACTTTTTAAGAGACCAGAAACCTAAGCATAATCTTAGGAATATAGAAAACCAATGTTGGGGCACAGGCCAATAAGTATTGGATTAGATACCCAAGACAACACAAGCAATGCAATTTAGTAAGTATTGACTGAACTAGCCTCATGCAGTGCATGCAATATTCTATTTTAAAGCTGAGTGTTTTCCCCTTTCAGGTTTTAGGTATTTAAATATTTAAATATTTAAGGGTGATGGAATTATCCAGAGAAACTATATAGTCTAATTACTCCTGAGAGAAATAGCTGAAAATGTCAGTAGGTGTAGAATTTACATTTACACAATGGACTCGTGATTGTTTAAGCAAGCTGGCGACCAGAGTTAATCAGGTCAGTGTTCTGGGGAAAAAAGAGAGAAAAGAGAAAGAAGAAGAAAAAAAGAAAGAGTAAATATTTAAATATTTAAACTAGGTGTCCTCCTTCCAAGTGAAGATGAAATTTATAGCCTCTCATTAAATATTACAGTTACTTATAGTTACTTGTATATTCTGCTTGGATAAACACAAATATAGGAAGACAGCTGTGATTATTTTTATGTTCAGGTGTTTTTTGTTTGTTTTTTGGTTTTTGGTTTTTTTTTTTACAAATTCTCATTTTCAATTTTTAATCATCTATGGAAATGTAAATGTGCCTTCATCGATGCTGAAGATGACTGGTCCTAAACTGCACTGTTAACTTCAAATGTGACTTAAACCCAACCATATCACACTAAATGTAAAGGACGGATACTGTATGGGGCGCTTGGGTGGCTTAGTCGTTAATCGTCCGACTTTCGCTTAGGTCATGATCTCGCAGTTCGTGGGTTCGAGCCCCGCGTCAGGCTCTGTGCTGACTGCCAGCTCAGAGCCTGGAGCCTGTTTCAGAGTCTGTCACTCCCTCTCTCTCTGACCCTCCCCTGCTCACGCTGTCTCTTTCTCTCTCCTAGAAATAAATAAAAAACATTAAAAAAAAAGATAAAAAGAAAGGACAGATACTGTAATTAAAAGGCAGAGATTGTTAGATTAGATAAAAAGGCAAGTCTCAACTTTACCTTGCTTAAAAGAAATACAGGTTCCATATTAATAGCCAAGTAGATAAAGAGCAAAAAGATGGCCATGACAGGTCAGTTTAAACTAATCAAGATAAATCTGCTGGAACTATAATAATAGTAGGCAAAGTAGATTGAAGAACAATGTAACTCTTAATAAAGAGATCAATTCATGAAAGGCATAAAAATCCTACACTTTATGTACTTAACAAATCTTTCAAAGTCACAAAGCAAAAACTGATAAAACAGCAAAGAGAAATAGATATTTCCCGAAATATAGTTGAAGATTTCATACTACTCTACAAATATATGATCCACAAAAACAGAAAATCTGTAATTTTATGGAATAGTTCAATAACACGATCAACTAAATCAACCTGACCAACAATTTTAGAACACTTTCTCTATCCCATAGAATACATATATTCTTTTCAAATGTACATGGAACATTTACTAAGATAGACCATACCACGATCTCAAGAATTTGTAAGGATTCAAATCATACTATATTCTCTGACCACAAAGGAATTACAAATCATTAACAAAGATATCTGCAAAATCCTCAGTTGGAAATTAAACAACACTTTTAAACATATGAGTTCAATGCAAAAATCAAAAAGGAAATTAGAAAGTATTTTAAACTGAAAGTAAATAAAGGAACAAAATATATGGATAAGTAGACTGCCACTAAGCATATAAAGGCAGAAATTTAGAGCATGAAATTGTATTAGAAAACTGAAATTCATGACTTCATGTTCTATTTTCAGCAACGAGAAAAAAGTAAACTAAACCCAAATTAAGTAGAGGAAACATAGTGCTAGAGCACATATAAATAGAAAAAGAGGCAATGGAGAGGGGAAAAAATCCGTGTTTACTAAAACTGGCTGTTAGAGGAAAAAAAATCCAATGAGACTTAGTCAGAATGGCCAGTGGAAGAAAAAGGCAGTAGATAGGGCTTCAACTATATTTCAAACAGAAGAGTATATAACTACTGGTCCTATTCTACAAATACAAAGAGGATTTTGAAAAGATTATGATCAATTTTCTGCCAAATATATTCAATAATGACAGATTCCTTCTAAGACAAAAGACTTACTCAAAGAGCTCTGTATTTATTATAGAAAATGAGTTTGTAATTTGAAAAACTTTCCCACAAATCAAGTGTTATGGAATGCGAATGCTTCTTAATACATTCTATGAGGCCAAAACTAGACTTATATAAAGAAAGCTGCAGACTAATAGTCTTTGTAAAATACAAATATATCAATTCTTTAAAAAAAGTTATCCTCAAAAAGGTAAGTATATTAAAAATAGTATCATGAGCAGGAACACAAATTTGGTTTTATATTTGAAGCTAAGTCAGTACTCATAACCATATGAACAAACTAAGTAAAATTATGGAGTAATATTATTGAACTCTGAAATAGCATTTGACAAAAGCCCAAGTTAATTCCTGATAAAACTTTTCAGCAGGTAGAAATAAAAGAAAGCTTGTTCTACATAACAAAGGACATCGACAACTAATATAGTTAATGGTGAGATCTTCTAAGATCCGGAAAAAGACAAATTTCTCTTACCCTTTTGTGTAATTGAACTGGGCATTTTAGCCAGTACAGTAAGCCACAGGGAAAGGAATAGTCTGACTTCTTCCAGGTTTATTCACATGTTTATCATACATGTCAATTGTCACATGTGTCATGTGTGTCCAAGTTGAAGATCTGACACAATCTACAAAAAAACTACCAAAAGTACTAAGTGGATTAATAAGGTTGCAAGATAGGTCATCAATAAAAAATTGAATTTGCAAATACTAGCAATGAACAACTGGGAATTGAAATTAGGTAATATATATAGTAATTTCAAAAATATGAAAAACTTAGGCATAAATCTGATAGATGTGCAAGACCTATGAGATGAGAACTACATAACATCACTAAAACTTAAGAATACCCAAGTGAAGGGAGAGCTATGCTATTTTGTAGGAGTTAGATGATTGTTTTAGGATGTCAATTTCCCTAAAGTTTATCTATAAATGTGATGAAATCCCAATTCCAACATGATTTTTGTAAAAATTAACAAGATGTTCATATAATTCATATAAAAATCCAAATACATTAGAATGTTTTAAATTATTCTGAAAGAATTGGAGAAAACTCATCAGAAGATTTTTAAAATCACATTAATGTAACAACAGAACAGTGTGTTATTAGCCCCATACCAACAGACAAGTCAGTGTAACAGCATAGAGAAACCAGAAATGGATCCAAACATGTACCCAACTAATTTGACAAAGCTTCAAAGGCAACAGTGCTTTCTGTGAACACTGTCAGACAAGTTACACATCCATATACAGCTCAAAGTGAATTTTATTCCCTATCTTGTACAATATACAAAAATGTTACTAAAGTGGTTCACAAACTTACCTGTAAAAACTATATAGAAATTTTCAAGAAATAAACATAGGAGAGAAATCTGTCAGAAACTCATTTCACAAATATTTCTTAAATATGAGAATTAAAACCGTAATCCATGTAAGAAACTGCTAACATGTTCTTAATCAAAATTTACTTTTTCTAATCTTTGGAAGATAAGGTTAATTAAAATGAAAAGGCAAACCATAGTCTAGGGGAAAATTTCCCCAAGTCATATATCTGATAACGATATCCCACCCAGAAGAGAGAACCCTTACACCTCAGCAGCAACAACAAATAACCCACAGAAAGAAAGAGGGACAATATTTGAACAGGTACTTCACCCAGGAACAAATATAGTAGCAAAAACACATGAAACAACACTCAACATTGGTAGTCATTAAGCAAATACAAATTAAACTCACAATGATCTACCACAACACACCGTACAGAATGCCTAAGATTAAAATGACTGGTAATACTAAGTGTGGGTGAGGATGTGGAGAAACTAGAACTTTCATATATTATGGATACCAATGTAAAATATTACCACCACTTTGTGAAACAATTCAACGGCTTAAGAAGTTCAGCGTGCACCTACCATACGATCCAGCCATTCTACTTCTAGGTATTTACCCAAGAGGAAAGCATATACATCCATGCCAAAAAAAAAAAAAAAAATGGTACACAAAATGGTGAATGCAGATTTGCAGTAAACATTGGGAAACTCCTGGGACTGTTCATGAAAGATGAACAAATTTTGGCATATATCTATACGAAAGATGACTCAGCTATAAAATTAAGCATTGATATCCATAAGAACATGCACAAATCTCAGATTTATTATGCTGAAAAAAAAGCCACACTGTAATTTATGTAGGTTTCTGTAAAATACAACTAATATACACTGACAATCAGTTTTTTGTTGCCTAGAAGTGAGAGCAGAGAGAACAATATTAACAAGGGGCATAAGAAATTTTGGGGGATTGTGGGCACATTCAGTTTCTTAATTGTGGTGATGATTATGGTATATAGAGATGTCAAATCATTTCCTCGATACTTTATGCATAGTTTACTGCCTATCACTTAAACCACATAACAAAATCTAAAGTCATAGGCCATTGTATAGGATGTTAATTAAAATACTGAATGTATTAAAAATCAACAGTATGAAGAAGTGGAAATGAGGGTGGCTATACTAAGTAAATAAAGTCAGACTAAGTAAAATAAACCTGAATATTATTTTCTGTTTCGTTTGGTTCAAACACTAGAGATAAGCAAATCTATACATTTGAAGGGGATTATGTTAATGCTGGAGTCTTACTGCTTTTGTGTTTGATGTTCAAATTCAAAGTAAAATAAAGCTGTCTTTGGAAGTATTCTAAAGTGTTTGTCAAATGACCATGAAGATAAAGTGGGAAAGCAATATAATCTGGAGCAAAGAAGAGGTTACTCAGAATAATGTATTTGCCATGGTTTTTATACTCATGTGAAAATAAGACAGGAGTGCTTTACAAAACTTTCCCTTAAGTCATAAATACTGTAAATGTATAGATATATTTTTTTAAATTAAGTGCATCTGGAAAAAAAGTTATTTGGTTCTAAGAGGACCTAGAAGACTGAATCTTATATGAAAATTTGGAAATAAAAAGTTTGAATTTTAAAGCAATCAAGCTTACTATCCAAAGCTATACTGATAATAGATATAGTAAAATCAAACTGCGATCCTTTAATCAAATCACAATCTGTTTAGACTGTATCATTTGAAATTTACTGGTGTCTCTGAAGAAGTTAAAGAATCTGTCAAAAGACCGAAGAGTGGTTGTTATAGGTAGTGGTGATTATAAATGTGTTATGATGCTAATATTATAAGTTTATTCACTTCGACACTACGTAAACTATAAGGTCTAATTATAAACTATTATCATACATTAAAAAAATAAAGTTCTAGCTTCTGCACTGTTAATGGGAACGCCAACTGGTGCAGCCACTATGGAAAATAGTATGGTGGTTCCTCAAATGTTAAAAATAGAACTACCCTATGACCCAGCAATTGCACTACTAGATATTTATCCAAAGAATACAAAAATTCTGATTGAAAGGGCACATGTACCCCAATGCTTATTGCAGCACTATTAGCAATAGCCAAAGTATGAAAAGAGCCTGAAGGCCCATCGACTGATGAATGGACAAAGATGTAGCATGTGTACACAATGGAATATTACTCAGCAACCGAACAATGAAATCTTGCCATTTGCAACATGGATGGAATTAGATATTTTATGATTTCATTCCCATGTGGAATTTAATAAACAAACCAGATGAACATAATGAAGAGAAGCAAAAATAAGATAAAAACAGAGAGACAAACCATAAGAGACTCTCAAATACAGAGAACTAACTGAGGGTTTCTGGAGGGAGTCAAGGGATAGGCTGAATGGCGATGAGCATTAAGGAGGGCACTTGTTGAGATGAGCACTGGGTGTTATATGTAAGTGATCAATCACTAAATTCTACTACTGAAATCATTATTAAACTATATGTTGACTAACCTTGATTTAAATAAAAATTAAAAAAAATAAAGTTCTCTGAATATGCTAGTAGAGATCCTGGATATTGGGCTTCCCTTTCCAATCGCAATAAATCATCTTGACTAAACAACTAGGAATAAAGTGATCTCTGTTGGTGCTAAAGGCATTCTCCTGATGAAGTGGAATCTACTCTATCCTTGCAACTTGTTCTCCACCACAACTGAAGGGAAATGGACTCTCACATTATTTTTTAATGAAGACTAATAATATCTACCACTTTTACTACACACTCAGTCCATATTAAATATGACCTGTCACTACCACATGTTTCAAACTAAACCTCTTGCCAAAAACAAATTATGAAAAAGCAAATCATACACCTCTATGTGTAGGAAAAAATGTATTCTAGAAAACGACTGCATTGAGCCAGGAGCAGTTATACATAGGATGATGGTAAAGTCAGAAAATCTATACAAGTAGTACACAAAGCTATCAGTGGATACAGGAGATGGTTGAAGTCAGAGAGAGCAAGATTGGCAAGTTCTCAGTGAAACAGCACATGTGTAATTCTAAAGTAGATAGAACGTGAGACTTAGTCAAGCAGCAAACAAGAAGCTAGAGATGTGACAACACAGGGAAGAAATAATCACCATAAACCTGCTATCTCTGCCTTAGAGAAGATGTATTGTCAAGGACATCTCAAAACAAAGATTATACTCATTGCGCTGGCAGTCCTCAGAAATTGATCTTTTTACTTGCTTTAAGCATTTAGCAGATTAAGTTCACAGGAAGCCTGCACATTAAAAAAATAAAGGGGTTCAGGGCACCTGGATGGCTCAGTCTGTTAAGTGTCCAACTCTTGATCTCAGCTCAAGACATGATCTCACAGCTGTGGAGTGTGATCCCCACATCAGATTCTGCACCAATGGAATGGAGACTGTCTGGTCTTCTCTCCCCCTCTCCCTGCTCCTCCCTTGCTTGTGCTTCTACATGTTCATGCGTGTGCTCTCTCAAAATAAGTAAGCTTTAAGAAAGAAGGGTTCACCTAGTTCTAGGCAACAGTACATTTTTGTGTGTCCCAATCAGATTCTGCCACTTGCCAAAATCTGCCACTAAAATACGTGAGTCAAATTTTGAAAATTTCCACTAAAGTGAAAGCTAAAATCTATCAACTGCTATAAACTTGAGATGGAGATTTAACTCCTCTCCAGCAAGAAGAAGTGAAATACAAAGCCCTAGGTCTTTTCTCAAAGAGTGTCCCAAGATCTGTAGTTTATGAGTAATGCAAGGAACATGTGAAGTGGAATACAATGTATTAAGGTGTTTTCTTCGTCATTTCTTTTTAGGACTCATGCTCACTATGGATGTTTAAGAGTTGTTTAACCCATGTTTCAAAGCATATTCTGTTTTTCTCATAGGATTCTTTGTTGTAGCTACTCTATGATCCAAATCAAATTAGCATTGTATATTATGTAAAGGTAAGAACAGAAGTTTTATTTTTTCCAATATGAACAGTCAGTTTCCCGGGTCATTTGTTAAAACTCTTATTTCCCCTTTGGAATTGCCTTCTTGTGTTTACAAGGATCAGTTGACCATTTAAACGTAGGTTCATTTCTGACCACTCAGTATGGCTTCATTGATCTGTGAGTCCACCCATATACAAACACTAAGCTGTTTTCATTACTGCAGATTTATATCAAGATTTTAAGTACTATGTGTCTTTCAACTGTTTTCCAAAATTGTTTTTGCTGTTCTAGGCACCTTATGTTACCATGTGAATTTTAGAGTCACTTTATTGAGTTGTGTTAATAAATATTACTGGGTTATTGGTATAGATTGTATCAAATCTACAGATAAGTTCAGGGAGAATTGGATTTCTTAAAATACTTTCTTCCCATGTATAAACATTTCCCCTCTCCATCTTATCTTTAATTTTTCTGACCAATATTTCAGTGTACAATCTTTGAATGTATTTGAAGTATACTCCTTAGCACTTCCATGTCATTTGATGCTATAGTTTTCAATTTCCCATTTTTGCTGATCATACAGAGAACAATCAAGATTTCCTTATTAACTTTATATCCCATAGACTTTATTTTCACTAGCCAATCTTTTATATTCTCTACAATTTTGTACTTGATATCATGTCATTAGCAGATGGAGACCTTTTCACTTCTTTTCCAATGTCCATGCATTTTTCTTTGCCTCCGATAGTAGTGGGATCTTTGGTACAGCACCAAATTTAAGTAGTAAGAAAAGAATTATTTGCCCTCTTCTTACTAGGCATTCATCTTGTCAGTGTTAAGTATAATGCAAACTTATGTTTTTCCATAGAAATCCCTTATCTTGTTGTAGATTTCCTTCTCATGCTAGCTTGTTGGGAAAATTTTCAAGTGGAAAGACTGATGTTTTAAATTTTCAGTATAGTCACCTGATGTTCATCACAGCAAGTGCACTCCTTAATCCCCACCACCTATTTCACCCTCTTGCCTTCCCATCTCCCCTTTGATAACCCCAAGTTTGTTCTCTACAATCTGTCTTTTGGCTTGTCTCTTTTTCTCCCTCTACTATTTGTTTAATTCCCAATATTAGTGACATCATATGGTATTTGTCTTTCTCTAATTGACTTATTTTGCCTCATATAATATTCTCTAGCTCCATCCATGTCCTTGCAAATGGCAAGATTTCATTCTTTTTTATGGCTGATTAATATTTCATTGCGTGTATACACACACACTCCACATCAAGAAGGAAGACTGAATTTTGGCCACCATTATCTCTATCTACTGAAATAGTAATTTTTTTTTTCTTAATGAGTTGCTATGTAACATTGATTTTACTCCTGGGAGAAATTCCATTTCCCTTTATTTTTATGTTGCTGCATCTGATTTGGTAAAGCATTCTTAAAGATTTTCAGGTTTACGTGCTTAAGAGGATTTGCTCTGTCATAACGCTTTCTTGTACAGTCTTATGTGTTGTTCACACATCAGGGTAAAGCTAGCCTCCTAAAAGGAGTTAGAGTGTGCTCTACTAATGGTGTGTATAGAATAGATACTACTGCTTTCACCAGAGAACTCACCAAGTCACTACTTCTCTTAAGAACTACAACAATAAATGCCATTGGATTAATTACTGAATCCTATAAAGAGATACAGTAGTTTAATGGCTTCCTGGATTTTTTTTCCATTTTTCTAAATTAATCATTAAAAAAGTGTACATCATGTTCCTTATTAAACACAGACATTAGCAAACTTGATAAAATGGCAGACATTTTAAACTTTGTATATGATCCATTCTGTTACAACTGGTCAACTCTGTTATTGCAGTAGCCAAACAGTGGCAGCCAACATGAAAATCAGGATGGCTGAGGGTGGATTTGGCCCAAAAATGATAGTATGCTGAAACTTTGTGTTAAGTTCTGTACCATCTCTGGTGATAGGTTTTATCCTGATAAGTGTGATTGTGTCCACTGATCTTTTCAAAATGTTTTTCGTTTCTCTGGTTTATTTTTGTGATTTTTTTTGCTTTTGTTATTTCCTCCCCTTCTGTTCACCAATGTTCAGCTTGCTCTGCCTGCTCTAGGTTATTATAGTTCTAGTATGAATCATTTACGTGGAATCTTTCTTCTATGCCAATATAAGCATCTAATGCTATAAATATCCTTGTAAGCACTGCTTTACCCACGTCTCACAAGTGGGTATGTGGACATTTTTAAACTGCAAAACATTTTTAAAAGCTTTTTAATTTTTTTTAAATTTTTTAATGTTTTATTTATTTCTAGGAGAGAGAGAGAGACAGCGTGAGCAGGGGAGGTTCAGAGAGAAAGGGAGTCACAGACTGAAACAGGCTCCAGGCTCTGAGATGGCAGCCAGCCCAGAGCCCGACGCGGGGCTCGAACCCACGAACCGCGAGATCATGACCTAAGCGAAAATCGGACGCTTAACCGACTAAGCCACCCAGGCTCCCGTAAAAGCCCTTTTTAATTACCTTTATGACCAATGAATCCTTTCAAGTGTACCATGTCCTTATCCGCTGTCTGGGGATTAAGTGTCCTATGACTGATTTCTAATTCCAAAAAAGTCAAGGAACATACTTCTTCCTTCTTCAGTCCCTTAAAAATTGAGACCTATCATATGCCACAGAATATAACCTATGTTGATATTCTCTAGGCATCTTAGAATAGTGTTTTCTGACGTTTGGCACATTAGTCCATAGGTGCCATTTACGTGTAGTTGCTTGATGGTGTTCCCATCTGTGTCATTATCTAGTAAGTCAAAGTATTCAATTTCTAACTAGTGAGCTTAGTTGTCCTTTATACTATCAGATTCTCTGCCTACTTTCAAGCTTATTTTGTGCATGTGTAATTAGTATTCATCTTGTTGTTAACTGGCTACTTTAGCAAACACACCTCCTCATAATTACTCCTTCTGAAGTCTATTTAATCTGATGTATCATGCAAATTATTTTTTCATTTATGTTATACTATTTAAGTTTTTATATATTTAATCTATCCATTTCTTTATTTATAAAGAGGGTATGGGAGATGCAGAATGAAGTTAGTTTTTGATTTTTTATCTCATGGTAATATTTTAGTTAGAACATAAGGCTCTTTAATATAATTGATGTATGTCTTTAAAACTATCGATTGGCTGGTTCTCATTTGTTAGCACTGTTCTGTGTTCCCTTTTTCTATTTTCCACCATCTATCATATTGAGTATTTTTAGAATTTCACTTGGTTTCCCCTGTCATTTATCAACTAGACTTCATTTCATTATCACTGTTTCCTCAAAGTTTAGAATATACAACATCTTTAATTATATACCACTTAATGTATACGTTGAGACTTACAACTTTCTATTTCTGTTTATTCCTTCCCTAAGTTATGTTCTACATCCATGGTAAGTTACAACCTACAATATACCGCCATAATGTTTATTTCAAAGATCGTGAATAAAGCACTCTAAGGTAGATCAAGACAATAATGCCTGCTTTCACCGCTTCATCAACACAGTACTCATCAGTTCTAGCCAGAGCAATTAGGCCAGAAATAAAAGGCAGCCAAACAGCAAAGGAAGAGGGTCTGTTCAAACAGGACAGAATCATGTATGACAAAGTCCTGAAATACTAAATACATACATGCAAACACTTGACATAAAAAAGCCTAAAGTTGCTGGATATTAAGGTCCACATAAAAATTAATGACATTTCTATATACTAACCATCTGAAAATTAAGAATTCCATTTACAATGGCATCACAAAGAATGCTTTCAACTAAGTTCAAGAGTCAATAAAACTCGTGTGCTGAAAACTACATAACATTGCTAAAAGAAATTAAAGATGACAACAGAAAGACATTGTGTTCATAGATTAAAAGAATACTGAGGTCAATAAAACCCCAAGTGATATCCTAGTTTAATTCACTCCCCAAATTCCCAATGACTTTTGGGAAAAATAGAATTATCCATCCTAAGGTTGACATGGAATCTCAAAGGAACTTGAATAATGGGGGAAAACAACAACAACAACAACCCACAAAAGTTAAAGTTGATTCCCTCACATTTCCTGATTGTTAAATTTGCCACAAAGCTGTAGGAACCAAGACACTGTGATATATTAAGATACACAGGGAGACCAACAGAATAGAGAGCCTAGAGATAAACCTTACATGTGTAACCAAGTCATTTTTGTTAAGGTTGCCAGGGCCACTCAATGGGGAAAGCATCTTTAAAAAAATTGGAGGTGGGAAAACTAGGTATCAACATGTAAAAAAAAAAATCAAGTTGGACCCTTACCTTACACTCTATTATAAAACTGAAAACTTAAGACCTAAATTTAAAACTATAGCACTCATACACAGAGAACATAGGCAAAAAGGTTCATGCCAGATTTGTTAATTTGTTTTAGATATGAAACCTAAATATTAGTCAACAAAAAATAAGTGTATATATAAATTGATCATCAAAGTTTAAAAATTTGGTGGAAAAAAAACCATCAACAATGAAAAGGCCATCTATAGGATGGAAAAAGATACTTATATCGTAATAATATATATTCTGGATGTTAATCACCTAACACCTATAATGAAAACCAAGCATCTTTTTTTTTCAAATAGTTTATTGTCAAGTTGGTTTCCATATAAGACCCGGTCCTCATTCCCACAAGTGCTCTCCTCCATGCCCATCTCCCCCTTCCCCCCCATCAGTCCTCAGTTTGTTCTCATCATTCAAGAGTCTCTCATGGTTTGTCTCTCTCCCCCTCCCCCACCATTTCCTCCCTTCTTCTCCCCCACGGTCTTCCGTTAAGTTCCTCCTAATCCTCCTATACGTGCAAACATATGATATTTTTCCTTCTCTGCCTGACTTATTTTGCTCAGCATAACACCCTCAGGGTCCATCCATGTTGCTACACATGGCCAGATTTCATTCTTTCTCATTGCCATGTAGTATTCCATGGTATAGATAAACCACATCTTCTTGATCCATTCGTCCGTTGATAGACGCTTAGGCTCTTTCCATGTTTTAGCTATTGTGGAGAGTGCTGCTATGAACATTGGGGTACATGTGCTCCTATGCCTCAGCATTTCTGTATCCCTTGGGTAAATTCCTAGCAG
>NW_024081898.1:0-30061 GCF_003009895.1 Hyaena hyaena | reverse complement strand
TGGATATTAACCCTTTATCTGATATGTCATTTGCAACTATCTTTTCCCATTCCGTTGGTTGCCTATTAGTTTTGTGGGTTGTTTCCTTTGCCGTGCAGAAGCTTTTAATCTTGATGAGGTCCCAATCGTTTATTTGTGCTCTTGATTCCCTTGCTTTTGGGGATGTGTCAAGTAAGAAGTTGCTGCGGTGGAGGTCAAGGAGGTTGTTTCCTGCTTTCTCCTCTAGGGTGTTGATAGTTTCCTGTCTCATGTTCAGGTCCTTTATCCATTTTGAGTTTATTTTTGTGTATGGTGTGAGAAAATGATCTAGTTTCATTCTTCTGCACCTACTGACAGGATCATATGGTTTTTTATCTTTTCTTTTGTTGATGTGATGTATCACATTGATTGATGTGTGAATGTTGAACCAGTCCTGTAACCCAGGAATGAATCCCACTTGATCTTGGGGGGTGATTCTTTTTATATGCTGCTGGATTCGATTTGCAAGGATCTTGTTGAGGATTTTTGGATCCATATTCATCAAGGATATTGGCCTGTAGTTCTCTTTTTTTGCTGGCTCTCTGTCTGGCTTGGGAATCAGAGTGATGCTGGCTTCATAAAATGAGTCTGGGAGATTTCCTTCGATTTCTATTCTTTGGAATAGCTTGAGAAGAATTGGGATTAATTCTGTTTTAAATGTCTGGTAGAATTCCCCAGGGAAGCCATCAGGTCCTGGGCTCTTATTTGTTGGAAGATTTTTGATAACGGATTTGACTTCTTCACTCGTTATGAGTCTGTTCAGATTTTCTATTTCTTCCGGTGTGAATTTTGGTAGTGGGTGTGTGTTTAGGAATTTGTCCATTTCTTCTAAGTTGTCCAATTTGTTGGTATATATTTTTTCATAGTATTCTCTGATAATTGCTTGTATTTCTGAGGGGTTGGTTGTAATAAGTCCATATTCATTCATAATTTTGTCTATTTGGGTGCTCTCTCTTTTATTTTTTAGTAGCCTGTCTAGAGGTTCGTCAATTTTGTTTATTTTTTCAAAACCAACCCTTGATTTCATTGATCTGTTCAATTGTTTCTTTGTTGTCTACGTTGGAAAACCAAGCATCTTGATTTAAAAATTGACAGAGAACTTAGATCTGAAAAGGATGTATACAATGGCTAATAAGTACATGAAAAGATGGTCCACGTCACTGTTTAGGCTAATGCAAAACGAAACCATCCAGACATCAATTTGAACCTACTAGGATGGCTATTCTTGGGAGGGAGAAGCGGCGGAAGCTCCAACAGAACTCTTGACAAGCAAATGGACAAACGAGAACTCTTGTGTACTGTTAATGGAGATGTGCAATGGTACAGCCATGGAAGATCTAAAAAAAATGAAAAGCAGGAACTTGAACAATGTCCGTACATCTATGCTCATAGCAGTATTTATCCAATGACAGGTGAATGGATTAAAAAATATGATATATAAAATATGAAATGTGTAATGTCATTCAGCCTGAACAAAAATTCTGACACAGATTACACCATAGTTGAAAGTTGAAGACATTATGCTAGGTAAAATAAGCCAATATCAGAAGGGTAATTTTTTTATGATTCTACTTATGAGGTACTTTAAGTTCAAAAAAATAATAAGTGTAACACTGGTTGCCAGGGGCTGGGCTATCAAGGATACACACACCCTGACTTTCGTTAATGCTGTATCAACAGATTTTGTTCAGCAACTACTCAAAGTAGGGCAAAGAGTGGCGTTCCACTCTGGTTTGCACACAGGTGATGTGGAGGGGGATGCAGCAGATAGATGTGGGAGGGGGAAGCGGCAGAACAGGGGGTTTGGTAGAGTTAGAGAAGGTGAAGAAGTTCCAAAGGGTTCGTCAACATCCATGTGATTAATCCAGATGTATTTCCTGGACATTAGGATTCTAGCCTCCCACAGAGACTGTGAGGCCTTATCCTTCTTCAGGATTACATTTCAAAGGAATGGCTCTCAGCTCTTCAAGATGGAGCCTCCGAGTTGCAAAAGATACCTGCTAAATTCTCCTTGAGTTTTTCTGTGAAAGCACCAAGTAAAGAAGGTCAGAAGCCATGTGTTGTCTAGAACAAACCATAAGCTTTTCTGGCAATGCTGAGCTTTCAAGGAGAGGCATTGTGGTAGACATACAGGGGAAGCGGGGGGAGAGCTGGGGCCATTCTAGGGACACAGCCTTTTGCTGCTAGAAGCCAACAGACCATTAGGTAATCTCTTGGTGCAGGGTATGGTCAGATATCTAGTACAAGTCCTGCAGTTACAGGCCGGGGCTGGGGCGGGGGGGCGCGTGGTGGAGGAGGAGTTTATGTTTAATAGGTACAGTTTCACTTTTGTGAGCTGAACTTTGGTGTGTCAGTGGTGGTGATGGTCACACGACACCAATATACCCTACTGACATAGACTTTTAAATGGTTATGTTTTAGGTTATGTACATTTTGGGTTGTGTAGATTTTACCGTAAAAGATTTTAAGATAAAAATATCATTTTATGTTTACTCACATCTATGTGATTTTTGCTATTCTATTTTGTAGATCCTGAAGAGCACTTGGCTATTTTTTCCTTCCCTTCCCCCTCTGGAAGAGATCAGCACATTTGATAGTTCAGATCTGCTGGTAATCAATTCTCTTTTTCACCCCCCTGAAACAATCATTTCTTTTTATTAGAGTCATAAGTTTTCTTGGCATATAATTCTAAGTTGGCAAGGTGCTTGGATGGCTTAGTCAGTTAAGCATCAGACTTTGGCTCAGGTTATGATCTCCGTCTGAGTTTGACCCCACATTAACCAATTTTTGAAAAAAATTCTAGATTGGCATTTTTTCCTAAGTTACAGCTGCAATTGCATTATTTTTTCCTTTACTTAATTTATGACAAGTTGATGATCATTCTCATTTTTGTTCTTCTGTATTTAATGTCCATTTTTCTAGATGCTTTAAAGAATTTATATTCATTACAATCTGTGCCTTGGAGGTTTTTTTATGTTTTATTAAACTTGGTATGGATTCAGTTTCAGGGGTTGGATTTATAGTTATCCTCCTATTGTACAAATTTTCAGGCATTAATAATCCAAGTATTTTCTGTCTCTTTTTGAGACCACTAATTTGTCAGTATTTTATAAGATCCCTCCAATTGCTAAGCAACAAGTTAATGTTAACTTGATATAAGGTGGCAGAAATAGAGGTGGTAAAAAGTGACTTATTCTAAGAATCTTGATTCCAGGGGGAAAATTTTGTCCAGGAGTTAAATATTTAAGGTATTCAGTTTAGTATGTACAGTACATAGTATGATCACAAAGGATAGAATCAATGGAATAAGTACAGATAAAAGCCAAGATGACCATGGGGAAAGCTTTTTAACTAATCCAAAGTGTGGTTCAACAAGAAGTAAAAATGGAAAGTAAATGGAAGATTTTGTAAACATAAAGTATAGGATCTTGCAAAACAAGTCATGTATTAACTTCAAAGAAGAGGCATAATTCCTGTTAATTGCTAGTGAAAAGTCAGTAGAGTCAAGTATTCTAACAGTGTCCATGCACTGGACAAGATGAAGGGCACAGACACTGGCAGAATGCTTTCAAGGGAGGTAAGAATAAGGCCTTTCAGCATGGAGGGGGGGAGAGGGGGGGGAGGAGGAGGGGTGGAGGGGAGGAGGGGAAGAGGGGAGAAGGGGGAGGGGGAGAGGGGAGAAGGGGGAGGGGGAGGGGGAGAGGGGGAGATGAGTACCATAAGTCCCGGAAACTTATTCAGGAAGTTTTGCTACTAATTCAAGTAGAGAATTTCTCAGCATTTAGGGGAAATATAGGCAACTCACCTTTGGGTTATCTGTAGCCCTTCCTTGGCCTGTTCTATTTACTTAATTATGATACCATATTCAACGGCATCTTGTTTTCATTCAAGACTTTAGATTTTGTTCAATCTATATTGATGAAAGTAGATTTGATGAATTCTTTTAGCTGAACAGTATACTGATTTGGGACTGTGTGGCAATTCTACTCTTTTGCTTACTCAGTTTTTCTTCATTTGCTACCATCAACACTAATGCAGTCAGCATCTTTCTACATGTCATTTTGTTAGATTTACGTATAGAATTAAAGTAGCTGAATCCTGTTATACACATTTTATTAGATATTGTCCATTTTTCCCATAAAGTGCCCACATAATTTTCACCTCCACCAGTAACAGGACAGTCCATTCTCTCCCTCATCCTCACTTTTGCCCATCTTGTATTTTGCCAATAAACTCCATTTCATTGTGTTTTGTTTTGTTTCAACTTTTTCTTAAATTTCTGTTTCTACAGAAATTCATCATTGGATCATTTCTCTATGTAGCAACATTGAGGACCATTACATACATACTGACCATTTTTACTTCCCTGTCAGCAAACTCTTATTCATATACTTTACCTACCTTTGAAGGACTCCTATCTTTTTATTTATTACTGATTGGCATCAATTTTATGTTCCCACACAAATTTTGCTAGCAATATTCTTTTAAATATTTTCTCCTTGAGAATAATCACATGGAGGCTATTTTTCCTTATGCAATCAACCTTAAGATGGGTAGCTTCCTCCTTAAATATGCTTCCCTCTCAGGGCTCCTGGGTGACTCAATCATTTGGTTATCTGACTTTGGCTAAGATCATGCATGATCTCACAATTCATAGGTTCAAGCCCCACAGTGGGATTTCGCTGACAGCAAAAAGAGGGTCTGTGTCCCCTAGTATGCCCCTGGCTCACATTCTCTTTCTCTCTCAAAAATAAACATTGATATTGTGTTGTATGGTTTATGTATATACTTCTACCTCTTCGGCTGCATCTGCTAAGTACCAAGCAAGGAGCCTCAAGTCCTGGTTTCCTGAGTTTCACAACATCTGCTGCTCAGGGCATTGTTCTGCCTCCCTGTTCAAAATGCCTCCTACTTTTTCTTAGATGCCTAAATTTGTGCCCTGGCTCATGGAGATGAAGGGAAAGTTCAAGGATCAAACAGCCAGACTGGTCCCTCTGCTGTGCCTGAATTCATCTCCCTGTCTGGTGCTCCTAAGGCCTCTCCTGCTTCTAAGACCTACAACCTCCGTAATGTGCTACCATTTCACTTTTCAGTATCTTATGGCTTTCACTGTTAGGAATTCCTCAGTTCCTTCTCCTCTGAGAATTCTTCCCCCCACACCCCATCACAACTATGTGTGTTTTCATCATTGGATCCTTTATTTATGTAGTTTGGGGGTAGGAGAACCAACTCTCAAGCTTACAAACAAATTAGCTGGACCTAGCCCTCACCATTTCAGAACATTCTGAAGGGTAAAAACAGCCTCAGCAGTTTTACTACAAGGGAACTTTGGCTTCTGAAATCTGTAAGAAGTCACAGGCACCCTATATTTGCTTTGTAAGAAAGAGGACTGATCCATGAAAAGATCAGACAAAACCCTCCAAATGTATTTCCTTGTATCACATCAACTTTTGGGTTAGTAAATCCCAGGCCATACCCTGTAAGACAAATAAAATGACTAAGAATTCATTAATTCCTTACATTTAAAAATAACAATGCTTATTTTAGTTTACTGAATTGGTACTTTACAATAATGAAATAAGCCCGTAAAACTTAAAAGAAAAAGTACTTTCAATTAAAATAGGGTAACTTTTAATGTCTATACATCGGTACAATGTTTTCCTTTTTTTCCCCCTCAGCTAATAGAGTTATGAGGCTTTCTCAGCAGTAGACACTGATACAAGTTACATAACACTGTAAATAAGGACCAACTTAATATATTTAACAAGAATCTCGAGATACAGATTCTCTAAGACCTACTAACCATCTACTCTCCTACCCACCCACTAAATGGATCAGAGTTGTAAAAGTATTTGGGGGGGGGGGGCGTTGGCAGATAAAATCAGTGGAAGGAATCTTGAGTGTTTTGACCACACATTGAGTCAGCTCTTCTGTGTGCCAGGCTTAGGCTAGGGCATTGCTCCTCTTTCATGGAGAGAATAAAGCCAGGTTGAAAAATCACATCTCCCAAAGTCAGCCAGGCAAAACTTTACATTTTAAGTTGCATGGTCTAGTCTAAGAATGGACACTAGCAGTTTATACAGTTCTCAGTAAGAAATACAGCCTGATTGCCAAGGTAGGATGAGCATTAAAACCACCTGGAGGGGAAAAAATACTTTAAAAACACATACTCAGGCCAAATCATCAAGTTAAGTCAGTTTCTGGTGGTATTAGGGTTCAGACTTTGAAAGCTCTCAGGTTGAGAAACTGTTCCACATGGATACTGAGTCACTACTTTCAAGCCTTGTAGCCCCATCCACAAAAAACATAGAACTTATTTGATTTTACACACCTCTACAAGTTAATTGATTCCTTCCATCCTTCCACTGCTATTTAACACCAGAGGATCTTCAAGAAAAAGTTTACAAATTCATAGTACATGGAAATAGTATTTAATAATTTCCATCTATGTCTACTTGAAAACAAAGCTACGTTCAAAATTATCGTTTCCTCAGAGGATGGGTTCAAGATGGTGGAGTAGCATGGAACCTCTCAACTTGTCTCATTCCTGAAACGCAGGTGGATCAGCACCAAAACACTTTGCACACCTAGGAAATTGATCTGAGGATGGACAATCTGTCTAACTTGAGCCACAGAACTTGGAAAAGGTTTTGCTTTTAATATTTAAAAAATTATTATTTTTACTGTTTTGTGCATTCTTATTCTGTTTAACCTAAATTTTATTAAATTTTATTACATACTTTAAAAAATTTTTTCAAAAGATTTTCTTACCTTTTTTCTTTTCTTTTGTTTCCTTATTTTCTCTATGCTATCAAGCTTCTCTCAATAAGCAAACCAAAACACAACTAGGAACTAGCTTCCTTTATTTGATTGGGTTTTTTTTCTTTTTTTTTTCATTTTACTTTTTCATTTTATTTTTTTACTTCTCCACAATGACAAAATGAACAAACCATGAATAATGAGAATAGTAGGTGGGGTTTACAAAAGCATAGAATCCCTTTCTGCAGAGATCATTAAAGTCAAATCTAGACAAAATGAAATTTAAAATGCTATAACCAAATGCAATCTCAATCTCAAAAAGATGGCATGGCAGCAAGGATAAATTAAGCAGAGCAGCAAATCAGTAATATAGAAGACAAAATTATGTAAATTAATGAAGCAGGAAAAAAAAGAGGGATGCAAAGGCAAAAGAAAATGTTACAAGACTTCAAGAACTCAGTGAGCTGTTAAAAAAGAGTAACATCCAGGGGCACCTAGGTGGCTCAGTTGGTTAAGCATCTGACTTCAGCTCAGGTCATGATCTCACAGTCCATGAGTTTGAGCCTGGGTCGGGCTCTGCACTGACAGCTTGGAGCCTGGAGCCTGCTTCAGATTTTGTGTCTCCCTGTCTCTCTAACCCTCCCCTTCTCATGCTGTGTGTGTGTCTCTCTCTCAGAACTAAAACTATTTAAAAAATATTAAAAAGGAGTAACATCCAAATCATAGGAGTCCCACAGGATGAAAAGAGAGGAAAAGGGGCAGAGGAGTTATGTAAGCAAATTATAGTGGAAAAATTTCTTAATCTGGGCAAGGGCAGAGACATCAAAATCCAAGAAGCACAAAGAACTCCCAATAGATTCAACAAAAATTGATCATCACCAAAGCATATCATAGTCAAATTCACAAAACACAGACAAGAATTATGAAAGGAATCCAGGGGAGGGGATGGGGATGGGGGGGAGTTCTTAACCTAGAGGGAAGACAGATAAGTTCACAACAGACCTCTCCACAGAAATTTGGCAGATAGGGAAGGAGTGGCAGGATATATTCAACATGTTGAATCAGAAAAATATGCCATCAATAACTTTATCCAATAAGGCTGTCCTTCAAAATAGAAGGAAAGATAAAAAGTTTTTCCAGACAAAAACTAAAAGGAGTTCGTGACCACTAAACCAGCCCTGCAAGAAATTATAAAGGGGATCTATGAGGGGAGAAAAGATGAAAAAAAAAAAAAAAAACCCACAAAGACCAAAAGCAACAAACATGAAACAAGCCCAGAGACCACCACCAGAAACTTCAATTCTATAGACAACATAATGGCAATAAATTCCTATCCTTCAGTACTCACTCTAAATGTCAGTGGACTAAACACTTCAATCAAGACACATAGGGTATCAGAATGGATAAGAAAACAAGAACTATCTCTATGATGTTTACAAGAGCCCCATTTTAGATCTATAGACACCTTTGTATTCAAAGCAAAGGGATAGAGACCAAGAAAGCTGGATTAGCCATTCTTATATCACAAATTAGATTTTAAAATAAAGATTCTAATAAGAGATGAAGAAGGGAATTGTATCATAATTAAGGGGTCTATCCACAAGCCCCAAATGTGAGAGCACCCAAATACCTAAAATCACAAAACAAAGAAACGCATTGATAATACCACAGTAGGAGGGGACTTGAATACCCCACTTACAATGGACAGATCTAAACAGAAGATCAACAAGGAAACAATTTTGAATGACACAGTGGACCATATGGACTTAAAAGATATACTCAGAACATTTCTTTCTAAAGCAGAATACACATTCCTGAGTGCACATGGAACATTCTGCAGAATAGATCACATACTGGGACACAAATGAGCCCTCAACAAGCACAAGAAGATTGAGATCATGCAGTGTATATTTTCAGACCACAATGCTATGAAACTTGAATCAACTACAAGAAAAAATATTGAAAGATTACCAATACTTGGACACTAAAGAACATCCTACTGAATAATGAATGGGCAATCAAAGAAGAAATTAAAAAGTGTACCAAAGTTCCTAAAAATGTTAATACCACAGACCAAAATCTCTGGGATGTAGCAAAGGTGTTTTTAAGAGGGAAGTAGATAGCATTCCAGGCCTTCCCAAAGAAGGAAGAAAGGTATCAGATACACAACCTAACCTGCTTCTCAATGATATGGAAAAACAACACCAAATAAAATCCAAAAGCAGCATAATATAGGAAATAATCAAGATTAGAGAGCAATGTTATCAAGATAAAACAAAGCAAAATAAAAATTTTTTAAAAATCACAGTAGAACAGATCAATGAAACTCAGAGCTGATTCTTTCAAAGAATTAACAAAATTGATAAATCCATAGATTATATCAGTAAGAAAAAGCAAAGAACACAAATCATGAAGTAGGAGACATTGCAACTAACACTGCACAAGTATAAACAATAAAATTATGAGCAATTAAATGCCAACAAATTGGGCAATCTGGAAGAAATGAATTCCTAGAAGCATAGAAACTACCAAAACTGAAATAAGAATAGAATATTTCTAAGACCCATATCCAATAAAGATATTGGATCAATAATAAAAAAATTCCCCAAAAAACAAGAGTCCCAGGCTGGATGGCTTTCCAAGAATATTTCACCAAACACTTAAACAAGAGCACCTATTCTTCTGAAACTGTTCCAAAAAAAATAGAAATGGAAGGAAAACTTCCAAATTCATTTTACGAGGCCAGCATTACCTTGATTCCAAAACAGAAGACTCCATTAAAAAGGAGTACTACAGACTAATTTCCAGGATCAACATAGTTGCCAAAATTCTTCAGACACTACCCAACTGTATCCATCAATATATTAAAGAATTATTCACCACCAGCAAATGGGATTTATTCCTGGGATTCAGGGCTGGCTTAATATCCACAAGTCAATGTGATACATCACATTAATAGAAGAATAAGAACCACGTGGTCCTCTCAATAGATGCAGAGAAAGTATTTGACAAAATAAAGCAACCTTTCTTGATAAAAACACTCAAGAAACTTGGGATAGAATGTTCCTACCTTGAGATCACAAAGGCCATATACAAAAAGATGCACTGTAATATCCTCAGTGGGAAACAACTTACAATTTTCCCCTAAGGTCCGGAACACAACAGGAATGTCCACTCTCACCACTGTTACTCAACATAGTATTAGAATTCCCAGCCTCAGCAGTCTCACAACACACACACACACACACACACACAAATAAAAGGCATCCAAATCAGTAATAATAATCTATGTGGAAAATCCAAAAGACTGTACTGAAAAACTGCTAGAATGTATACATGAATTCAGCAGAGTGGCAGGATATAGAAAAAAAAAAAACATACAAAAATTGTTTACATTTCTTTACATCAATAATGAAACAAACAAATCAATAAATCAGTCCCATTTACAATTGCACCAAAACCCACATATTATTGGTTAGGAATAAAACTAAACAAAGAGGTAAACAACCTACACATTGAAAACTATAGAAAGCTTATGAAAGAAATTGAAGAACACACAAAAATATGGAAAAATATTCCATGCTTCTTGGATAGGGAGAACAAATATTGTTAAAATGTCGATACTATCCAAAGCCATCTGCATATTCAAAGCAATCTCTATTAAAACAACACCAGCATCCTTCACAAAGCTAAAACAAACAATCCCAAAATTTTCATGGAACCGGAAAAGATCCTCAGTAGCCACAGCAATCCTGATGAAGAAAACCAAAGCTGGAGGCATCACAATCCCAGACATCAAGCTGTAATCACCAAGACAGTATGGTACTGACACAAAAACAGACACTCAGATCAATGGAACAGAATAGAAAATCTAGAAATGGACCCACAAATATATGGCCAAATAATCTTTGACAAAACAGGAATTCCCAATGGAATTAAAGACCATCTCTTCAGCAACGGTGCTGTGAAAACTTGCCAATGACATGCAGCAGGATGAACCTGGACCACTTTCTTACATTATACACAAAAATAAACTCAAGATGGTTGAAATCTCCAGAGGCAAGGGAAACAAAAGCAAAAATGAACTATTGGGACGTCATCAAGATTGAAAGCTTCTGCATGACAAAGAAACAAACAGCAAAACTAAAAGGCAACCAACGGAATGGGAGCATGTATTTGCAAATGAGCTACCAGATTAAGGGTTAGTATCCAAAACCTATAATTTATCAAAATCGACCCAAACAACAAATAATCCAGTAAAGAAATGGGCAGAAGACATGAATTGACACCTTTCCAAAGAAGACATCCAGATGGTCAATAGACACAGGAAAAAATGCTCAGTATCACTCATCATCAGTGAAGTACAAATTAAAACCACTATGAGATATCACCTCACACCTGTCAGAATGGCTGACATTAACAACTCCGGCAACAACAAATGTTGGTGAGGATATAGAGAAAGATAAACCGTTTTTGCACTGCTGGTGGGAATGCAAACTGGTGTAGCCACGGAAAACAGTATGGAGGTTCATCAAAAAATTAACAATAGAACTAACCTACGACCCAGCAATTACACTCCTAGGTATTTATCCAAGGGATACAGATGTGCTGATTGAAGGGGGCACATGCACCCCCATGTTTATAGCAACACTGTCGACAAGAGCCCAAATATGAACAGAGCCCAAATGCCCATCAAGTGATGAATGGATAAAGAAAACAAAAATATATATATATATATATATATATACACACACACACACACACATACACAATGTAATATCACTTTGCAATAAAAAAGAATGAAATCTTGCCATTTACAACAACATGGCTGGAAATAAAGTATAGTATACTAAGCGAAATAAGCTAGAGAAAGATTATGTGATTAACTCATATGTGGAATTTAAGAAACAAACCAGATGAACATAGGGGAAGGATGCAAAAATAAAATAAAAGCCGAGAGGGAGACAAACCATAAGAAAGTCATAAATAATGGGAACAAACTGAGGGTTGCTGGGGGGGGGGGGGGGGGGGGAAGGGCTGAAGGGGTGATGGGGATTGCGGAGGGGAATTGGTTGGAAGAGCCCATAGGTTAGAGATGAAACTTGGAACTCTACTACTAAAATCACTATTATACTATATATTAACTAACTTGGCTGTAAATAAAAATTTTAAAAAGTAAAAGAAAAATGATCATTTCCTCTAGACTTTCTTNACAAACCAGATGAACATAGGGGAAGGATGCAAAAATAAAATAAAAGCCGAGAGGGAGACAAACCATAAGAAAGTCATAAATAATGGGAACAAACTGGGGGGGGGGGGGGGGGGGGGGGGGGGGGTGGGCTAAATGGGGGATGGGCATTACAGAGGGCATTTGTTGGGATGAGCACATAGGTAAGTGATGAATCATGGAACTCTATTTCTAAAATCACTATTATACTATATATTAACTAACTTGGCTGTAAATAAAAATTTTAAAAAGTAAAAGAAAAATGATCATTTCCTCTAGACTTTCTTAAATTTATTATTACCAAAACTTAAAAATAGATTTCTCAAATACAGCATTCTTTTCTGTAAACCATCTATTATTATAACTGTTACAAAAGCACTTTTTCAATTGAATACTTAATTATTATCAAAATGATTGAACCTGCAGGGTTCTCCATTTGAAAATCATTTGTCAGGGGGCGCCTGGGTGGCTCAGTCAGTTAAGAGTCTGACTTCAGCTCAGGTCATGATCTTGTGGTTCATGGGTTTGAGCCCCACATCAGGCTCTTCGTTGACTCAGAGCCTGAAGCCTGTTTCAGATTCAGATTCTACCTCTCTCTCTGTCCCTCCCCCGCTCATGCTCTGTCTCTCTCTCTCTCAAAAATAAATAAACTATAAAAAAATATTCAGAACCATTTGTTTGAAAACATTCAGCTCTCAAGTACCCTGCAAGGCAGCAAACAATCTGTATACTGAGACACACTGAATAGTTCTTCCTATCAGTTACTTTTTAGTGTAATTAACTTGCACTTCCTAAAACGAGGTCGAATGTGTTAATTTTAATTTTCACTCTTCTAAACATCATCTGTCCCACCCTTTCCTGCTTAAGTTCTAGATGGCTTGTAAGTTATAAATGCACTCATGAGATTGTAGAAAGAAAATGTGCTCCCTTACTTCTGTTTTCTAGCTGCACTTAAAACACAGACTGTATGTTTTTCCTGTTAGCAATCAGGAGTTTGCCCTGGGTCATTCCTTGCCTAGTTCAGCTGGACCCCTTGTAACCAACAGCATGTATTTCTAAAATGAATAGCTAAAGGCAGTATGGTTGTCAAACTGCTAGCTGTCTGATAGAGAAAAGAGACACCCTTCCCTCGGAAGCTACCAGCTGGGATGGCGAAGGGAACGGAACACATTCATGAATCTGAAAGAAGCCTAAGAATAAGAGGTCCTAATAGTGAGCCGCCTCAGGAATATTGGATCAGGAATGCAGTCTTTGGTTCACGGGGAGTCTAGACTCCTGCAGAGGATCTGTAGATCTTCACCACAGACATACCACATACCCCTAGCAAATCCCCATGTCTGCTGCCACAAGCTTTCACAAACACAGTCTCTTAAGACAACAAAAAAGTTGTTAACTCAGCATATTTCACACCATTCTACACACTGCTGTGTGCAAGGCATCAATCCTGAAAACTCGGCTTGCAAATCCTCCTCACCAGGAAGGTGGTGGACCGATACCACCAAGAATCTGTGGCTTTAGGAAAGTGGAAGTGATTATTCTCGAGATGCGACCGCAGGGAGGTGCATAGGTGTCTGCAGCTTGTTGAGCTGGGATTATCCTACGGAGTCTGGATGCCCTGTTGAGATCGCACCACTTTAGTACCATCACAGTTAAGACCACTGCGAGGGGCTTCCCTGTAATGCCTGAGCTTTCATCATTTTTGTACTTCTCAGATTTCCCTATGGTTTTATTATCCTTTTACTTCCTGCATGAGAAGTGGTACTGTTAGGCGAAGGCAGCAAAGTCACGGCATCCTAATATCTAAAGGGGAAAAAAAAAGATAATCTGCAAAAGCTTAGCTTTCCTTTAACTCAATGGATAGCTGAAGGTTGCAACATGATTAAGGCAATTGAATACCAAAGAATGACAAGTCCCTAATAGAAGAGGCAATAGAAGAAAGTCTCCCTTTGATAGGACAGCAGGAAAGAAGAGGCAGCTTCCCTAGAAGTGGGTAAGAAGAAACTGGCTAACATTGCAAAGGCTGAGTGTGGTGAACATATCAGCTCAGAATCTCACTTGGTAGTCCTTCACACAAAAAAGGATTTCACACTCACTAAAATCTCTTCCTCATTGTCCTGTATCATTTATTCACTTAAAAGACTGGGGTCAGGGCAGAAGACCAGAGAGAGCCACCTAGGTGGTGAGGAGACAAAGATACAATCAGCTGCCACTGAGGAAAGACCCTTTTCTTCTATAACTTGCAGAACCCCAACATCAGCCTCCAACTATAGAACTTTTGATTATGGTTTAAAGGCTCAGGTAGAACCAGTGGCATGTCCTCTCTCTATCAAGGGTCAACTGAATGTCAAAACCACATTTTCCAGGGACTTTCAAATGAAAAGCAATAATCAAGAAAAAAAAAAACACAGTGGAGACTTTCACTATATCTCTACTTAATTTCCTGTTAGCCTTTAAGGCAAATGTATCTTAAAGAATGACAGTATAATGTCATTGGGCAATCGGGTGAGGACTCTAATTGTACCAATGTCTTATCTTTGCAGATGCAAACCTAACCTAACATAACCTCTGGTATCTGAGATAAAGCTATGTATTTGAAAACTGTGTTGTTTATAGCAAGCAAGAAAGAAGTACTTTACTTTCACATGATCAGGACGGATGTCTAAGTTCTCAGTCTTGCCTCATTATGTCATTCTCGTCACTGTCATAGACTAACTTTGACCATCTTGCTATCAGTTTGGACATGGCACTATTTTGTTGGATTGGTCACATATTGATTAGATCTGTGGATCAGGAAGTAATGATTATCTTATCCTATTTAACAAGTAGTGCTCTTACCAGAGAGGTAAAATAAATGAAAATCAAAGGATAACCAACCTAGAGAAGGTTCTATGAATCTACTTGTCCACAGTATGTTGAAGTTGTTTCTCCAAAGACAGAAACAGATGATAAAAAACAAGTGTTCTGCAATTTTCAGTTCTAAGAAAGAGACACAACTCTGGATTGTGAAAGTTACATAACACAGCACAGTGGACTAATTTGGCCCATTTACCACAGGAACCAGAAAGCTGCCAAGAATCTGTGGGCCAAGAACAAGAGTAAGTTGAGGACACTGCAAACAACTACATCACTTGGGCTCTATTGAACCAGATTGGTGACGCTCTAAGAGCCTGTGACTAGTATGGTTGGCATGTAGAGCCTCTGGCAAGATCTGACAAGACAAACACTGCAGTTTGAGGCAAGCAGCCTCTCTTCTACCAATAAAGATTCTCCTTTGATGACAGTTTCTGGCTTAATGGCACATTGGTAGATGCAGATGCTTGACCCCAAGTCACTCAGTGACCTTGGGATCCAACCTGCTGATCAGAAAAGACATAATCTGATCTATGAAAACATAAAGGTAAGTATTCCAATACCAAGCATGAGTATAATATAAAATATCATGCCCAAACTATTTTTCAAGTCAAAGATATCTCGTAAGCAATGGATCAGACTCCCACAGCATCTATGATTCTATGACCACCTCTACCTCAACCCAAATGTATGACTTTATGTGACATTCCCTATGATAAATTAAAAACCTGGGGCTTTATTTATGATTGTTTTATATAATATGCTGATTCAGTCTAAAATGACACCACTTGCTCACACAGCCCCTCAAAGGGATGTCCCTGAATGACAATGAGTAAAGAAATACTCCCAGTGGAGACACTTGAACAATAAATCCGTTTGTCTACTTTGCCGTGAAGAAAAGAGAACTAAAAGCGTGGAGCTGCATGGTGATTTTGGCTAATGGCTGAGCTGACAGTGGCAGACTTGGAAGGAACAACAATGGAGGAATGAGTATAAGATACACGTCTGATGCCCAGTATAAAAACTGTGTGTAAAAACTGTATTTGCCATGAGATTGACCATCAAAATGCATCTTCTACAGATCAGGGTCTCAGTGATCAGGTAGACAGAAATGACCCATTCAATAGAGGTTAATCTGCCTCCTTTCCCAACCTGCCTGGTTCTCACTAAAGGGCCAGGGCAGCAAGGATAAAATGGTTGCACTGTGTTTGTCTTGCTAAGGTTGATTTGGCTAGCATTACTATTGCATCTCCAACATGTGAACAACAGAGAATATGTCTGATTCTTTGATACGGTATCATTTTCTGAAGGGAAAGCACAGCTAACTGATAGCAAATTAAGACTGATTACATTGGAATTCTTCCATCATGGCAGGAGTAGTAATTTGTCCAGAGTAAAATAGACACTTATTCTTAATTTGTAACTGCATTCTCTACCTGCATTAATTCTGCCAACACCGCCATCCATATATTTATTAAATACCTTATTCATCATCATGAAACTTCACTCTGCATCGTGAATGAATCTGGAAATTCATTTTTTATGCTTTTTTCTCTTTGATGAGAACTTTTAAGAACTTCTATAATAAAATAATTGTCGAAAGGGTTTTAAGTTCAAGAGATTCACATTCTAATAGTTTTTCCCACTGGCAAATAAATTAAAATAAAATAAAATAAAATAAAATAAAATAAATACCCTAAAGAATATGGTAGAATGGGAGACTCCTGGTTAAATTACAGTAATGGTGAATAAAATAATTGAAAGAAATCTTAATTCAAAACAAAGAAAATGATGAATACAATAACTCAAGTAGATGTAGGTTCCTAGAAGAATCAAATAGGCAATTACGCAGTAAAAAATGTTAGGCTAAGATGTGACATGAATTGGATATCAGTGAGATGAGCCAAGCATTAGGGACGATACTGCAGAGTATTACAACTTAGACAAATAGCTGAGAGAATGAGCCAGAAATGCTCACACGTGTGGAAGGAGAAGGGCAGGAGTTGGGACACAGAGCGTCTAACTCTGCAGCACTTCAAGTGACCTGTACATAAAATTGAGATATTAAAGGGTTGTATCTTAAGAGTAGATACAAATGGAAGTAAACACGCCCTTATATAGATGATAGCACCTCTCTGAGTTACAGCAGAGGTCCTGAAAATTCTCATGCCCTGGTGTTGGATTTGGTTAATCATACATTTCTAATATCATGAGGTACCTGAAAGAGGCTAAAAATAGTTCTCTGGAAGAATATTACATCATCCAACACCTTGAAAATCATTTCTAAAAAATAATGTTTCAACCTAAATGTTCAGCCCACAATCAAAGTTATCTAGGGACCTGAGAAGATATGACATCAGATTGGAGACCAACACACACAGAATATTAAGGAAAAATGGGTCTTGTTCTCCAGATAGTAGAATTAATAGATACAGCTTGTAAAATAACCACGCTTTCTGTGGAGATAATAAGTAATTGTAAGCTTTCAGCAAAGAACTCAAAGATTTTTAAAAAATGATATTCCAGTTTTGAAAAAGAAACATGATATAAGCCAATTAATAACATATAACAACATATATAACAACATTTAATATATGTGTAATTAATCTTGGGATGAATTCAACATAGTAGGAAGCACTATAATTTCTGCACAGCTAAAATATAACTAGCCAGAAGACAAAAGAATAATCTTATTGTTTCTATTAAAAAACATCTAAAATCAACTCCATGTGATTTTGAGACTGAAGGATTTGAAAATCAATCACAAATCTTATTGTCTTTCAACCCTTAGAGGCATGAGAGTTTCCATCAACTACCAACCACACAATTGTATGAGCCACAATAATCTTAGTCAACGCAGCAGTAGTCAAATCTCAGAACAAAACCCCTTCGTTATAGTCATTCCTAATCTAATTATGCAAGCCATGCTTTTTAAAGATTACTGTATCCCATATGTTCCAGATAAATGTATTAAGCCAATATATTTTTTCTTATGCTTTGCATTTTGCTGTAATATGGTAATCGACCTTGAACAATGAGAACAATAGAAATTATTCACTTGAATTTTCATGTGCAAAAAGGCAGTAATTTAGTTCAATGTTAATACTTCAGAACTTCAGCTAATGTTTTATTTCCATGTATGTGAATGTAGAATTTTCAATATGTACTTTTGTACCACTTCCTTAACATGAATATATGCAAGACAAATTTAATAGGACCAATGTTCTCTCCAGAGTTTGCATGTATATGCAGACCTAATTGATCAAGAAGTAATGTACTTGCGAAGAGAATTTACCGGTCTCTCATGCAAGAACTATAAATAATTTTTAAATGACTTCAACTTTTGTAACAGGGACACCATCCTTTTATCTTGGTAAAATATTTTGAAATCAAGTTGTAAATGAAAAGAATATTTTAAAAGTCTATGCTATGTAACCAAAGCTACAAGCAGGAATCTTTTTGGAAAGAAATATTTGATTTAGGAGTGTAGTTACTTCTAACATTTTCCATAAATTTCTTCAAGTGATTATTTTTATATAAGCTTACCAAATGACATAGCTCCCTTTCTTATAAACACTTCTAGAAGGATGAGAAGTAAAGGACAAGCACTTTTTCCACAGATTTGTTTTTAAATGAAAGTAATCAAATAAGCTACCTATATAAACAGATTCATATAATAGGACATTTATAAAACATATTATATGTGTTGCATGTAGGTAGTGAGAAATCTTGAGCTATCTCAATCTATAAAACCTTTGAAACTATGAATAATTTAAGAATCAATCCCCCATAATAATTTAGACTTTTCTTGAGTTGGTTTTTAAGAGCTTAGAATGCAATTGCTCTCTAGAAGATACCCCCTTATCCACAGTTCCAGTTTCCATGTTTCAGGTATTTGTGGTCAACCTTGGTCCAAAAGGAGATGATCCTCCTTTCGATGTACAAAGAGTGTCAACAGTTCAATGCCATGTCGCAGTGCCTGTGTCCTTAACCTCACTGAATCTCATCATGTAGGCATTTCATCATCTCACACTATCCCAAAGAGAAGGGTGAGTACAGGACAATAAGATATTTTGAGACAGACAGAGAGAGACAACATTTATATAACTTTTATTATAGCATATTGTTACAATTGTTCTATCATATTATTAGTTACTGTAGTTAATTTCTTACTGAGCCTAATTATAAATTGAACTTTATCATAGGTATATATAGCAAAAAACAATATATACAGGGTTTGGTACATTCAGCAGGTGCAGGCATCCACTGGGGGTCCTGGAACGTATCTCCTGTGATAAGCAGGTGGGATTGGGCTTCTGTATTCAACTTCCAAGTTCCTCACAATCCGCCAGAGCATTCACCACTTTTGTCATTCAAATTGCCATCTTCTCTGCAGAAATGCACTGCACTAATGTCCACATACCCAGTCTTTGAGTTTTTCACCTGCTGCCTTTCAAAAAACTATCACCTGACTATTCTCCACAGAAAACAGCATGATGCTCATCAAGATACAGGATAGCATCCCATACCAAACTCTTGCTTCTTCCAATCCCTTCTTTTCCAAAGCTAATCATAGGTTTATTTCTGGCCATTTTAAATTTTCATCCAAACAGTCTGGCTCTTTTGCGCCACATTATGTCTGTGAGAGTCTCTCTGGATGTGGAATATTGTTTTCTGTCACTGTTTTAGAGTAGGCGTCTCAACCTAGGATTATTCCCACTTTGAACCGAATAATTATTTGCTATTGGGAACTGTCCTATGCATGGTAAGATGTTTAGCAGAATTGGGGGCAGAAATTCTATTCATAAAATGCCAATGACAGTTCCCCAGGTTCTGACTACCAAAGATATCTCCAGAAATTTCCAAATGTCCAGTGAGAAACAAAATTACCCCCTTCCCCCACCAGTTGACAACCATAGCTGTATAGTATTCTCTTTTTGTGAGGTATTATGTAATTAGCTATTGACTTTTCTCTAATTGAAATTTGGTTGATTAAGGTTTTGGCAACAATCTGGACCTATTTAAGAATATAAGAATATAAAGACCTATTTAAGAATTTAAGAATATAAGGACCACACTAAAGTGGTTTTGTATAAAAATCAGGGTTCACACAAATTTTGTGAGAACCTGGTCAGTGGTGATGGCAGAGGAGGAAAAGGAAACTGACACTAAATCGAGCACCAGTGAAAAAGATCCTAAGCAGGTCCTGGAGGCCTCAACCTGAACCACCAAGGCAGGTAGTTGTCAAAGGTTCCAGGAAAGCCACTGCGTCTTCTCATGAGCCTCTGAGAATGCTCCATCTGCTGTCCCTTTCTGAATCATCAAGTTAGATTTCCAAGTGCTCATGGAGGAGTTGCTGCGACTCATACCCCTATGCACACATCAAGCTGTATCCGGTTCAGTGAGATGCCTGTGGGAATCAGGCCCTCCACTCCTCTTCCCCCTTCCCATGTGAATGACTCTCACTGGCAAAATTCAATCCAGAATAATATGAAGAATGGGATTCTGGAACATGTCATTCTAAGCTTCTTTTCTGCATTGCACAGGGAGATCAGAGAGTGATGCTTAACTGACAGCAGACAACTCAGCACAGAAGGTGTTCCAAAGACTCTGGTATGTATCTTTTGGTGCAAATACATACTCATGTTTATACAAAACAGCAACATTGCTAGTTCACAGAGTAGCATCCAAGAATGTTCCCATCCAAACTGCATGAGAGTGCCAGTTACCTCATAGCCTTGCTATCGCTTTGTATCACTTTGTATTTTTAATTTTTTATTTTATTTTAGCTATTCTGATGGCTGTGTCATGGTACCTTACTGTGGTTTTAATTTGCACTTGTTTGATGACAAATGATCAACATTTAGTACCTTTTCATATACATTTTAGTCACTGGGATATACCCTACTATGGTGCCTGTGCATGGCCTTTTGCCATCATTTTATTTGCTAGTCTGTATTTTTCTTATTGATTTGTAGCAATTAAAATACATATGCATGCATGTATGTAAAATACATATATATGTGTGTACATGTATATATGTGTACATGTATATATGTACACACATACATATATATCCACATTTATTTCTGTATCTGTCTTTATACCTATGTGTAGATCTAAACCTAGATGGAGAAATCTGGATATGATATCATCATTATACATGTGTCACAAGTATCTTTTCCTACTTTGACACGTGTTTTTTATTTCTCTGAATGCTGTACTTTTTTTTACTTTGTTGTTTTTACATAATAGTAGGGTCACATGAAGTTCTAACATATAATACATATATTTGCTGTAAACTCTTCCTCCAGTTTCCTCCAATGATACCACTGTAAAAAATTAGCATAATATCAAGATCAGAAAGTTGATACAATCCATCAATCTTATTTGGATTTCACCAGCTTTACACACACTAATTTTTGTGTGTATATATTGGTCAAAAAAAATCTTAGGACAAATGAGAATGGAAACATAACATATCAAAACATATGATATGTGGCAAAAGCGATTCTGAGAGGGAAGTTTATGGTATAAACACATATATCAAAAAAAGAAAGATCTCAAGTAGACAACCTAATATTACACCTCAAGGAACAGAAGAAGAAGAAGAAGAAGAAGAAGAAGAAGAAGAAGAAGAAGAAGAAGAAGAAACTAAAGCCAAATTTAGCATAAAGAAGAAAATAATAATCATTAGAGTAGAAACTAAATAGAGAAAACAAAGAAAAGATTAACAAAATGAAGAATCAGATCTTCAGAAAGAAAAGCAAGTGAAAAGAATAACTAATCAAGAAGAAAAGAGTTGACTGAAATAAATAAACTTATAAATGAAAGAGGAGACATTACATTAGCTGGCACAGAAATACAAAGGATCGTGAGATCACTATGAGTAATTATACCCCAACAAATTGGACAACTCAGAAAATGGAAACATTTCTGGAAACATACAACCTACCAAGATTGAATCATGAAGGAACAGAATGATCTTAACAGCCCAATAACAAGTTAAAAATTGAGTCAGCAATTAAAAATCTCCACCAAATAAAAGCCCAGGACCAAATAGGTTCACTGGTGAATTTTACCAAACATTTAAAGAATTAATAGCAATTCTTCTTGAATTCTTCCAATAAATGGAAGAGAGCACTCCCAAATTTCTCCTAAAAAGGACAACATCACCTTGATATTAAAGTCATCTGAAGATACTACAAGGATAGAAAACTCAAGACTAATATCCTTAGGAATACAGATGGAAGAATTTCCAAGAAAATACTAGCAAGAGAACTCAACAGAAAAACAAAGGGATCATACACCATGATTACATGACATTTGTATCCAGGATGCACGTAATGTTAAACATATGCAAATCAATATATGTGATCAGTGACATTAATAGAATGAAAGATTAAAATGACATGATCATCTGAAGAGATACAGAAAAACTATATGACAATATAGAACATGATCCTTTTCATAAAAACTCTCAACAAATTGGGAATTGGAGAAACATACTTCAACACAATAAAGACTATATCTGACAAGCCCACAGCTAAAATGATACTCAACAGTGAACGACTGAAAGCTTTTCCTCTAAGGCCAGGAAAAGGACAAGGATGTCCACTCTTAACACTGGAAGTCGTAACCACAGCAGTCAGGCAAGAAAAAATGATTAAATGCATCCAAATTGGAAGGATTTGAAAAGGAAATGAACAAGAAGGAAGTGAAATTCTCCTAGTTTGCAGATGATATGATCTTAGCTATATGAAAGTTTGAAGTCACACACACACACACACACACACACACAATCTGTTGAAATAATAAAGTTGCAAGATAATAAAATAAGTATACAAAAATCAATTTCATTTCTGTATACTAACAACAAACTATCTGAAAAAGAAATAAATAATGCCATTCACAATAGCATCAAAAATAATAAAATACTTAGGAGTAAATGTAACCAAGGTGGTAAAAGATCTGCACACTGAAAACTGTAAGACCCTAAGAAATGAAACTGAAGAAGACCCAAATAAATGGAAGTACTTTGCCTAGTTATGGAGTGGAAGAATTAATACTGTTAAGGTGTCCATACTATACAAGCCATCTACAGATTCAATGCAAACCTGTCGGTTCATAACCTCTTTGGAACCTTCTTACACATAAAATGAACCTAGGCCCTGAAACCGGCTGGGAGAGACCGAAGAAAGAGACAGGCCACTCCAGGTTGGGAAGGTGCAGTTTTAACAAGCAAAGGGAATGTAAATGTATGGCTTGTGTCAGACAAGAGCAAGACAAGTGGATCCCTACACCTGCCCCCTGAATCTTTAAAGTCTATCTAGAGGCCTTAATTGAGTTTAGTCACTTATACCATGCAGCTGTTCTCAAGACTACATTGCTGTCTCAAGGCTGTGTCCCTGGAGCAGAAGCCTCTGGAAGAAAAGCAAGTGGAATCCATAGTCCCAGAACAAGGGAGGGGTGAGGAGCCTCCAAATGCCAGGGTCCAGTTCACTGCCAGTCATGTCTTTTTGATGACTTTCCCCAACAAAAAGCCTGTCAAAATTCCAATGTTATTTTTTCACAGAAATGGAAAAACAATCCTAAAGTGCAATGGAAACACAAAAGATCCCAAATAGCCAAAACACTCCTGAGAAAGAAAACATAATTCGAGACATTACCCTTCTTAATTTCAAACTATACTATAGGACTGTAGTAAAAAAAATACACTGCTGGCATAAAAAGTTACATAAGACCAATGGAACAGAATCAAGAGCCCAGAAATACACCCACACATATATGGTCAACTAATATTTGACTAGAAAGTCAAGAATACTCAGTGGAGAAAAGATAGTATTTTCAAGGATTGCAAAAGAATCAAACTGGAACACTATCTAGTGCCATTCACAAAACTTATCTTGAAATGGATAAAGACTTAAATATAGTACCTGAAATTGCAAAACTCCCAGTAGACAGCATAGGGAAAAAGGTCCATGACATTGGGTTTAGCAATAATTTTTTGGATATGATACCAAAAGTAAAGGCGACAAAATCCAAAATGAACATTTTACATGGGAGTACTTCAAAATAAAAAACTTCTACACAGCAAGAGATACAATCAACAAAGTGAAAATGTAACTTATGAAGTAGAAGATAACATTTGCAAATTACACATTAGGTAAGGGCTTTATATCCAAAATATACAGGAACCTATTGTACTCAATAGTAAGTAATAACAACCTACTTTAAAAAAAAAGGGACAAAAAATTTGAACAGACAGTTCTCCAAAGAAGATACACAAATGGCCCACAGGTACATGAGAAGATAATCATTAGGGAAATTACAGATCAAAGCCACATGAGATGTTATCTCACATCTCAGTATGGTGGCTATTGTCAAAAAGATAAGAAGTAACAGATGCTTAGTAAGGATGTGGAGTAAAGGGAACCTTTGTCCACTGCTCATGGGACTGTAAATTGATATTGCCACTATGGAAACCATTATGAGGTTTCTCAAAAAATATATATACATACATATTATATATATAACATTTGTGATATATAACATTTGTGATATATATGTAATATTATGTGATATATAATAAGAGATATTAATTTACACCACATTAAAGGAAATGTGATATATATATCACATTATCCTTGAAAAATAATGAACTCCCAGAAACAACAGATTGGTGTTTGCTCGGGGTGGGAGGGGTGATGTAATGGGTGAAGGTGGTCAAGGGTAAAACTTCCAATTGTAAGGTGTATAAAGCAAGCATAAAATATCTACTATAAAGCATAGTGATTATGGTTAAAAATACTCTATTATATACTCGGAAGTTGCTAAGAGAGTAAATCTGGAAAGTTCTCACCACACACACACACACACACACACAGGGAAAATATGTAAGAAAATGCATGTGTTAACTAGTTTTATTGTGCTAATCATTTTGCAATATACACTCATATCAAGTCATCATGTTCCCCATCTTAACGCTATTATACGTCAATTACATTTCAATATACCTGGAAAAATAAAAATAAAACTGTAATTCCATTTACTCTTTGTCTTTATGATTTATACTGAAAAAAAAAATCCCCTGTTATTCTTATTTTTGCTCTGTTGAAGAAATTCTGTTGCTTGGTTTGTTTTTACTCGGCTGCTTTGAAAACTTTATCTTTATCTTTGCCCGGCAGTTTTACCTAGTCCAGTTAAGTGATTTTCTTGGTATTTCTTCTGATGGAGGTCCATCCACCTTCTGGAAATAGAGGGTGATGGCTCTGCTAATGTTGGAAAATTCTCAGGCAATGTTATTTCACTATTGCTTCTGTTGTATTGTCCTCTGACCCTGGGACTCAAATGACACACATTTTAGACTTTTTTTTTTCAGTACATCAGCTGTATCTTTTATACATTTTTTTCTAAATTTCCCATTCTATCCTTATATGTTTTAAAAAATGTTCTGACTTTTTTATAGTTTCCTAATTTTCTCTTCTTCCATATTTAATGTCTACCTCCTTACTTATCATCCAGTTATTGTAACTTTTTTAGTTCTAAAATTTTAAGTTGACTTTCTTATGAATTCCAGGTCTCTAGCAAGTCCCCATCTCTTCTCACTAAAAAAAAAAAAAATCATGACTATTTTAAGTCTATTCTTTATAAATAACCTGGATATCTAGAGCACATGAGGATCTATTTTTATTGTATTTTTATCTTGCTTTCTATGCATTTCATAGACATGTCTGGTGATTTTTAATTACAAAAATTGTAGGAGTCCTGGCTAACCAGAGGATTAATCTTCATGCGGGCACAAAGTGTTTTGGTGACTCACCCAGTCCAGACAAGGAAAGATTCGGGGCTCTGCGAAGTTAGGACTGTCTGTGCTCAGCCCCTCCCCCTAAGGCATACACCCTGCTCTTAGGGCGTATTCTTTCTGGGAACTTAACCAAGAATCCCTGAGTGCTCTTTGGGGCCAACCAATTTTTTAATCACCATTGCTTCTTTTTCCCTAGAACTGGGAGGCTGCTGAAATATTTGCTCAGTTCTTTAAATCTCAACCACAGCCTGACAGTAGGCGTCTCTTCCTGGACACCAATTTAGGAAACGGTCAAAAACACTGGTGTTAAACTTCACGCACTCTCCCACTTGCACCCCTTCAGTTATTTTCCCCTTCTTCCAAGAAGTTCAATTCTTCTTGGAGAGACTCAACACCAGTTTCTGTCTCTCCAGCACAGTGAGACCTCTAGATTCCAAGGCTTCCCTTTCTGCTCTGACTCCTCATCCACAGACATGACAGAACCCTGAGGAAAAAAGAGGCGGATGGGGGGGGGGCTCATACATCATCCTCTCTTGTCTCCAGAATGTGGGCCTCTCCTACTCTGTCTACCTTCATTGTTCTCTGATCCTTCCAAATATCTGCCGTATGTACTAACCTAGCCTTTATACCTGTTTACAAAAGGTGTACTTTGAGAGGCACTACCCTGTTAGGGTTGACAAAAGAAATCATTGAAACTACGGGAGTTTTCAGGTATGAGAATTACTCAGTAAACATGTTTTGAATAAATATGACATCCCTGAATGCTGAAAAATATCTAGTACAGTTATTTCTCTGTGTAGAAGTGCCATTTTCTCTCTCAGTGCTCTTGGATTTCCCTCTCATTTCTTCTCTCATGCTGCCATGGTGGTACAAATCGCCTTTAACAACTAGAAAAGCTGCCATATCAAATTAACCTAAGAGGGTTTTCTTTTCAAGTTTACTTATTCATATTGAGAAAGAGAGAGACAGACAGACAGATGGAGAGAGAGAATCCCAAGCAGGCTCTACATTGACAGTGTGAAGCTCACTGTGGGGCTGGAACTCATGAACTGTGAGATCATGCCCTGAGCCAAAATCAAGAGTTGAATGCTTACCGGACTGAGCCACCCAGGAGTCCCACATTAAGAGTTATTTTTTAATGACTGTGACATTTCCAATGTCACACAATAAGCTATCATTCCTCTTGTGGCAGCTCAGGTGTCCTAGTTAACTAATTCCATATTTGCTCTAACAAATTTTAACACACCTAGCTTA
This sequence comes from Hyaena hyaena, assembly GCF_003009895.1. NCBI lineage: Eukaryota > Metazoa > Chordata > Mammalia > Carnivora > Hyaenidae > Hyaena > Hyaena hyaena. The sequence continues at coordinate 3,146 of NW_024081898.1, read as the reverse complement.
TTTTCCTTTAAAAAATACCCAAGCGTTTTTTTTTTAAGGAACACAATATTTGAGCATTTGTGTGGTCCTTTATTGATGCCGTATTATGCCTATGTTGAAAATCTATGGGTGAGTAACCCTCAGGATGTCAGTAGAATATTTTAAGTGCTGTGAACTGGGTTATTTAAAATCTACTCTCCAAAAAGTACTTGAAGTGCCTATAACTCAGCTAGCTCAAGACATAATCACAGAGTGTACTTTATATTCCATATGCTAAAGTAGCTCATTGAACAAAAAAGGTACATTAATGTCTACTATGCAGAGAAATCTAGTGTTAATTTTCTTGATTCTCAGCCAGCAGAACCTGCTGAGTCTGTTATGGAAAACATGCGATTTTCAAAGAATTATCCGGAGAAATCAGCCCAGAAGAGATTTCCTTTTTTTCTGGAGGCTTTCTTACCAAAGAAAATGCTTGCTGTGATGAAGGAGGTGGTGGTGTTGGGGTACAAAAACTTAGAAATAGATTATTCTACTTATAATTGCACTGGATTTCATTCCTATTCATTCCTATGAAATAGGAATGGAAGTTTATGGAAACGTGTAAGATAGATCAGCACTTTAAATCGCATCTGTTCCGTTTTACTGCAAGCTGATGTCTTATTAAAATCAAACAACAGCATACTTTAGAGGCAGAAATTATCACAAGACCGCCACACCAGAAAAAACATGAAACAAACAAAACAAGATATAGTGAATAGAACTACTTATTAAGCATGAAAACGATCCTCATCTGGGATTATTTGGATGCAGTGTTGGAAGTTTTATTCCTCAGATGTCACTCCTGTAATAAATACTAAATTATCACTGTGTTTTTCGTAGTAATACACAGGCATCCCATCTCAGGGCAGAAACTGAGAGGAGTGTTATAGACTAGGATGGTTTTTGTGAAAGAAAGGAAAAAAACAAAAGAGGTAAATAAAAGTATTGATTTATGATGTGCTATGTAAAAAACAAAAGGGCAGGTTATAAGGGATGCTTGTGAATGGCATCAGAGTCTCTATTATGAGGAAACTGTGTTATTTTATTGGTTTTTTTCCTAACATGGAGACAGAATAAAAGGTCCAATATAGCTTTAGCTTAAATTACAACAGAGATTTCAACTTCTTTGTTTGGAGCAAAAAAAAGTCTATTGTGCTGTTCATTTCATAATGACAAGAGATACAGGCAAGACTCAAATCCTGACAATGTACATTTTTATTTAGTGATGCATATAACTTTATGCAACTAACTTTATGCAGGAGTGGATTAAATATCAATTACTGTAATTCTGATGATTTTTAATAAAGTAAAATTTACTTCTGTGAAACACCTAATTATTAATCACTGGAAGGTATTGTATTGTTTTAATTAAAATAAATGACCTGAATGATGTATGAATATATGAATATGTGAATAGTTAATTGTTCAAATGCAATGATATATGAAGTGCTTGGGTCAAACTTTGTGGTCAAATACATGTACATGGCTCCAGCTGCCCTGAAATCCTTATGTATTCCTCTCTTTGCCATTTAAAGAACAACAATCAATTGTATTCGTACCTTCATCTTAGCTAATCTTTAGGTTTAATCTTCTTATTAATAACTTTAAAGCTTTCTCTGAATTCAGAATTAATGGACAATTTACCAGAACACCCTATTAACTTTGCATAGAAGTATGCAAAGTCGTGTGGTCACACCTGATGTGAGTAACTCCACTTTCTTCCACTGAAAGGCAAAAGAGAAACTCAGAGGAAAAACACTTTTTAAAAAGGATGACATCTCACATCAACATTAAAATTCACTGGAGGATGGCCTACTAGTTTTATTAAATAACCGATGCTTCCATTGATTGTGAGATAGTTATTTACCAATATTTACTTACTACCCTCTGTATTGTAAACTAGATTTCTTATATCTCCCTCAGAATTTTTCCCGTATTTTGTCTATACTCACTTTTATATTTCTAATAAACTTCAAAGTTAAAAAGAGTGATACACTCTATCCAAAGATTCTGATCCCATAACAGACTAGGTTCTCTCCAAAATGTGACGTATCTCTACATAATACGAAAACATAAAATAATATGTATGTCTTAGTTTCCTCGGGCTGCTACAACAAAATGCTAAAGACGAAGCAACTTAAACTACATTTATTTCTCACAGTTCTGAAAGCTGGAAGGTCTGAGATCAAGGTTGCCTGCAAATTCAGTTCTGAGTGAGGTCTCACTTGTAGACGTCCTTCTCAGTGTATGCTCACACGGTCCTTTCTTGGCCCACACACAGGGAGAGACAGCAATCTCACTGTCTTCCTCTTCTTAGAATACTAATCCCATCATGAGACACTCAGTCTCATGAGCTCATATAACCCTAATTACCTCCCAGAGATTCAACCTCCAAATACCATCACATTAGGAGATGGAGTTTCAACCTATATGTTGGGGGCTGCTGGGGCACAAACAGTCAGCCCATTACAATATTTATTAAAGATTGGCTAAGCTATGTGAATATCCCCTTGGTTTTTAATATCCATACTTTTGTAAAAAAAAATGACAGTACTTATCATCTCCTAGAAACTGTAATAAACACAGGACATGGGAGCTCAAAACTCTTGAGTATGAGGAATTTATAACTCTGTGGCAAAGAAATGTACATTAACAGATCAGCACAGTACTGGCTATAATGTGTGTGTGTGTATGTGTGTGTACTTATATAAGAATAAAAAGGAAGAACTATTAATTATGACTGCAGACACCACAGGAAGTTTACAACAGGTGAAAGTTATCTGGATCATAATGCATGTACAATGGGAGGTAGGGTTGAAAAATTTGGAAAGTTCTCTGCGCAGGGGAGGGGGCGAGATGGCGGAGAAGTAAGGAGCTCCATACTTGCACTCGCGCCCATACATCACACAGAAAAGATCTGAAGCCATTGGAAACCTTACAAAACCTGAGAGATTGGGAGAAAAAGGACGCAGAACCCACTGGGAGAGCCTTCTAACGTGAGTGCGAACCGGGGAAGATAAAATCGGGCCGGGATCGGAGGCTCCAGGGTCCGAGGCGATCCCCCTCTGCCCTCTGCGGGGAGTGAGGGGAAAAGGAGAGAGTCCGAAACAGAAAAACCTCCGCTCGGG